>NC_077231.1:77344472-77531972 GCF_027887165.1 Monodelphis domestica
CCTCACAATGACCCTGGAAGGTAGGATGAGGAAACTGGAGCAAACAGAGGTTAAATAACTTGCCCAAGGTCACACAGCTGCTAAGTGTCTGAGGCTAAAGGACGCCAGGCCCAGAACTTTATCCACTGAGCCACGTACCTATCTACCTATCTCATAGCTTATAAGTGGAGATCTCTGGACTGTCTAAATGGGTCAACCAACCAGCAAGCATATCTATGTCTGCCATATGCACGACACTGTCCTAAATAGTCTAGGGGTTGTAGACATGTTCTGTCCTGGGATTTATACCCAGAGTGTTTGGGAGATAAAATACTTGCTTACTTTTATTAAAAGTAAAAAGAAAGGGAGCAGCTAGGTGGCTTGAGTGGATTGAGAGCCAGGCCCAGAGATGAGAGGTCCTGGGAGCATTCTAGGCATGGGAGATAGGGAAAATGCAGCCATTCTTGGAGTTTCCCATTAGAGGAACAACAAGGGTGTCAGGGTCACTAGACTGTAGAGTCTATGGATGTGTTTGTCCACAAAGAACTGATAAGTAGAAATGAGCAAGACATAGTTTTACATAAACATGTATCTTCTTGTTGAATGATTCCTTCCCTAGAGTGGGGGAGAGTGGAGAGTGGGAGGTTCCTGGGAATTTTAACAAATAAATAAATAAATTTATTTAAACTTGACCTGGATTATATTAAATTTAAATTTATTGTTAATATAATATAAAATTAAATTTAAATTAACTTTTTAAAAAAGATTATGTGGACATGAGTAAGGGGTAAGGAAAGGCAGGAAGACCCCAGGCTATAAAGTCTCTTAAAGACCAAATGAGATTTTTATATTTGGTCCTGGAGGCAATAAGTCGCCACAGGAGTTTATTAAATAGGGGCGTGACATGCTTAGAGGAGCCTGGGGGAAATCACTTTGACAACTGAGTGGGTGCCTTCTAACCTGCACATATTTCATGAATGTTGGTTGATATTTGCTATTATTCCTATTAATTAAACCTTTCTCAGTTTTTTAATTTTTTTCCATTCTAGTTGCCAAGGTAATATAGAGAATTGGCTAGATGAAAAACAATAATTATATTCCTCTCTAGGCCTGGGCTGCCTGAGAATTGGTTCTAGTGGGCAGATTAATTTGCATATCAAAGCTAGCTGTGAAAATAAATAGGACTTCAAAATTCAGAATCCTCTGTGGCCAGAGCATTGGATAGTAAACCTACCAAACAGCCCTCCCCAGCCAGCCCCTCTACTTATCAGCTATAGGCCCCTTGGACACAGACCTCTGTGTAAGACCACGTAAAACCGAGGAACTGTGATGGGTGTTATTACATTTCAGAGGCAGTGGAGGGATGACCATTGCCAAATGATCATTGCCATATAGAAAAAAGCCATTACTTGTCTCTGTCTTTATACCTTTGTTTGTAAGGTTTTATGTCAAAATTCTATGGATATACAAGTCTGGAGAAAGGCAACATTTAAGTGAAATCCATACTTTTAATTTTAGGCAGTTTTAAAAAAGTAATCCGAAAGAGTGAAGAATAAAGTTATCAAATGAATAAACATACGTGAGAAGTAGTCTGGATTTATATAGAGAGAGCTAGGCTGGCAGACAGGAGGACTTGAGTTCAAGTTCAGCCTCTAACACTGGCATCATGACCTTTGGCAAGTCATTTCATTTGTCAGTACTCTGGGAAGGGGAATCTTTAAGTCTCTGTACCCAAAACAGCTAGGTGGCTCAGTGGATTGAGAGCCAGGCCCAGAGATGAGAGATTCTGGATTCAAATTGACTTTAGACAGTTCTTAGATGTAAACCCTGAACAAGTCACTTACTTCTGTTGCCTAGCCCTTTCTGCTCTTCTGCTCTGGAACCAATATACCAATGATTATAAGACACTTTTTTTTTTTTAAAGCTTTCTAACTTAAGGGAAAGATGCCTGGATTGGTAGAGGGAGATTCTTTACTTGGGAGTTCCCTCAACCAATGAAATCACAAGTTCTTGTCTGTCTGTCTGTCTGTCTGTCTGTCTCTATTTATCTATCTACCTATCTACTGATAAGTAGATAATCTATTAATCAACCAATGATCTGAGAGATGACAGATAAATGAATAAATATATAGATGATAGGAGGATGCACACATGTATGAATGGATAGATGGTCAATAGTTAGGTTGAGAGATAATAGATTGATAGACCGATGATGGACAAATTAATCATAGACAGTAGGCACTTAGATGGATCAATTGATAGATGATGGACAGACAGTTCAGATGAAACTGAAAACATTTCAATCCCTATAATAAACCTTTAGGTGGAATATAATCGAGGCCAATTCAGGGGGTGGAGTTAGGGAGTAGAAGGTGCAATATTTTAAAATTATTAATAATCAAGATGATGTACCTAAGGACAAGTGTAATTTCAGCACAAATTACCTGCTGCCTGTAGAGTGGAGGGCTTCTTGACCCAGCCTTATCCAGAAAAGTCAAGGAGGAACTATGGAGTCATCTAGTCTCTGGGAACTAAAATTGTATTGTATTATGGTTGTCCTCATTATGCCACTAGTCCTTTAGTATGATGAGAAAAACCTCCTCTGCTGCCATGCCTGTGCCTCCTGTTTTTCATGGGTGACAGTTAATTCTATAATTTCCCTGGAGGTCCCAGCTTCCTGTCATCTTGCTCTCCTCTCTAGGATCACTCACTTCTGCCTTTGTTCTCCATTCTATTTATGGTACACTGAAAAATCCCTTTTTTCTTAGAATTAATGTGATTCCAAAGCAGAAGACAGTAAGGCTTGTCAGTGGGGGTTAAGTGACTTGCCCAGTGTCACACAGCTGGGAAGTACCTGAGGTCAAATTTGAACCCAGGACCTCCTGTCTCTAGGCCTGATTCTCAGTCCTCTGAGCCACCCAGATGCCCCTTATATGAGCTCATTTCAATTAGCCAGATGTGGTTAGAGATCCTCTGACTTCAGATGCTTTTTTTCATTGTCCTACACCTGTCCCCCAAGAAATTTCAGGCTACAGGATCATCTATTCTGTAGTATATTTCTATAGTATTCTATAGCAAAACCTCTCATTTTAGTGACTGAGGAGACTGAGGTCTGGAGATGTGAAATGACAACCCCAGTCACTTAGCTAGGCAGTGGCAGATTGCAGATTCCAGACCCCATTCTCTGCTTCCCACTCCCCTTCTCTTTCCATCATACAAGAATACAGCCATGATCATGAACTGGAGTTAAGTCTTTGTTCCTGCTTCTTTCTGAGCCATACTTCTGGTAAAAACTTCTGTCAGGGTGTGGGCACATGGTTAAGACACCAGAGAAGAAGGTGGAGATCTGTTTTGGTCTTCAATATGCATCTTTCCCAAAGAGATTCCATGGATTTGGGATTGTAAAGGCTGGACGGGTTCCCTGGAAAATCTTAAAAGGAGGTAATTTAATTATGTCTCAGCTTCAGCTTTTCCTCTATCTCTTTTTGACACCTCACACAGAAATCTGGTTCCCCTATCCCCTGAATTAATTAACATGCAAATACTTGTCTATAAAAGGCACACAGTTTTTCAATTAGCATTCAAATGCCCTCTTAATGATTCTTAGATGGGAGCCATTGGGGAAAATAAAATGGAAGATAGTCAGTTTCTGACTAGGTACTCATGGCTTCTCTGGGACAAGTGGGAGCCATTTTGGGGGTGTGTGCTGCACTCAAGTCTGGAGCCCCATTTCATAGCTGACTCTGGGCATGCCTCCAACTCACTGCTCCTCCAACAGATTTACTTGGCCTCCCCCTGCCACCACCTTTAGAAGCAGCCCTGTGTCCTGGAGAGCAGCAGTAACTATAAGAGTTATTGTGGTGGTGCATATAATAGCAGCTGGTAAGAAGGAGCACAGAGAATATCGATTATAATAGTAAAAATAGCAACTCAAATTTATATAGAGTCCTAAAAGCTCGTCTTTATTGGATGCTGCAGGGTTTTCAAAGTGCTTTCTCAGAACAACCTATGATATTGGTAGTGGACGGAGTCCTGGGTCTGAGATTGTAGTTCAAGTTCTGCCTCAGACATGTCCTGGCTGAGTGACCCTGGGCAAGTCACTTAATCTCTGTTGTCTCAGTTTCCTGAACTATACAATGAGGACAAGAAGAATACCTAACATAACACGATAACAACATAATAGTACCAACACAGCAACTCATGGGATTATTGTGACTCTGAAATGAAATAATATGTGTAAAGTGCTTACTATAATGTCTGGTACATCTTTCACCTTATTCCCATTTGACTAATATGGAAATAGGCTTGGAAAGGTTAAACCACTTGGCCAGGGTCACATATTTAGTGCCTTAGGCAGAATTCAAACCCCCTTCTTTTGTTTGCTGAGTTGCCACTCTTGCCAATATAGTGCCTTGCCTCTGAAGGAAAATGAAGGACTCCATCAGTTTAACTAGCATCTATGATCTTATTCCTCACTAGTGTTGTAACCCAGGACAAATCAGCTAATCTCTCTAAGCTACAATTTTCTCATTTGTAAATTGGGTGTATTTAAGATCTCTCCTGAGTATCAAATGAGATGATGTGCTTTACAAATCCTCTAACAGCCAGGATGATGGTGGTAGTCCTGATCCTGATGATGGGGTGGTGGTGGAGGTGGAAGCTGCTGGTGAGAACACTCCCTCTATCAAAGCATTTGGGTGCCCGCCCTGCATTTTTTAGTCTTTTTAAAGAGTTATTTAGAATAGTGGGAGGCTGACACTAAGTAGCTTGTCCTGGGCCATAGAGTCAGGATGTGTCATAGGTGGGACTTGAACTCAGGTGCTTTGTTTTGTTTTTTCCACTCCCAGATCAACAGTTCTCTACAAATTCCTCTAGGTCTTAATTAAATTTTCTTTTGTTTGGAATCTCTATATTATTCTAAGTTTCCACCTTTCTCCCCTCCTCTGTTTCTCCTCATTGTCTCTTCCTCCAGCCACCTAATCTTACAATTTCTTTCCCTACAACATGTCTTGCATAGGTTTCCTTCCTTTCTGTTTCAGAATCTCATCATATCCCACCTAAAGATTGTAAAAGCCTTCTAATTGTTTTCCTTGTCTTAACTCTCCACCAATTCTAGTCCATTCTCTGTCTACTAAAATGTAAGTCTTCAGCTCCAGAGTCTCTCTCTTACCTTCAGCAAATATCTTTGGTATTTCAGACTCTTTTTAACCTGGTTTCTTCCTGTCTCTCCACTCTTCTTAAATTCTACTTACCTCCCATAGCTTGGTGTTCTATTCATATTGGCCAAATTACTACTCCCACCAATGACACTCTATCTCTCTCTTTTCCCTGCCTCTATCACATGCCTCATATTTGTTCTCTTTAACCCTGTTTGCCTCAGTTTCATTTCTGTAAAAAAAAGCTGGAGAAGGAAATGACAAATCATTCCAGTATCTCTGCAAGAAAGCCCCCGATGAGGTCATGAGGAGATGGACATAAATGAAAACGACTCAACAACAATATCCAACTTCTTAAGATTTAGTTCCACTCCTACCTCCTCCAAGGAGGCCTTTCCTGGTTCCCCTACCTATTAAGATTCCCTTCCAATCCACTCTATCTTGAAAAATTTCTCTCTTCCACAAGAGCCATCATCTTTTCTTTTTTTTTTTTAATTACTCGGAGAAACCATTTTTGACAATTATTTTGAATATTTTTCCATGGTTACATGATTCCTGATTCCCCCCACTCCTACCCCACATTCTTTCCTCCCCCCTTCCTGAAGCCAACAGGCAGTTCCACTGGGATATACATGTATCATTGTTCAAAACCAATTTCCATGTTATTCATATCTGCAGTAGCATGATCCTTTAACATCAAAACCTCAATCATATCCCTATCATATTACATGACTGATCACATATTTTTCTAATGCATTTCTGTTTTCACAGTTCTTTCTCTGGATATGGATAGCATCTTTCTCATAAGTTCCTCTGAATTGTCCTGGTTCATTGCATTGCTGCTAGTGGAAAAGTCCATTACATTTGATTGTACCACAGTATATCTGTGTATAATGTTCTCCTGGTTCTCCTCCTTTCATTCTGCATCAATTCCTGGAGATCATTCCAGTTCACATGGAATTCCTTCAATTCATAATTCCTTTGAGCACAATAGTATTCCATCACCAACAGAAACCACAATTTGTTCAGCCATTCCCTTATCAAAGGGCATTCCCTCATTTTCCAATTTTTTTGCCACCACAAAGAGTGCAGCTATGAATATTCTTGTACAAGTCTTTTTCCTTATTATCTCTTTGGGGTACAAATCCAGCAGTGCTATGGCTGCCGCAGTCTTTGAGAACCATTTGGGCATAGTTCCAAATTGCCTTCCAGAATGGTTGGACCAATTTGCGATTCCACCAGCAGTGTATTAGTGTCCCAATTTTGCCACATCCCCTTCAACATTTATCACTTTCTTTTGCTGCCATATTGGCCAGTCTGCTTGGTGTAAGGTATAGATATCTCAGAATTGTTTTAATTTGCATTTCTCTAATCAGGAGGGATTTAGATTTTTCATATGCTTATTGATAGTTTTGATTTCATCATGTGAAAACTGCCTATTCATGTCCCTTGACCATTTGATTGGGGAATGTATTTTCTGACATTCTGACATAGGGATTCAGGTTCTCTCCCTCCCTCTCTAAGGTCTTATATAAGTCATACCAATAATTCCATGAAATACATATTTCCATCTTATTCGTGTTGTCATAGAAGATATTTATTGCATACAATAAAAAACTCATAACAGAAATGAATTGGAAGATGGCATGCTTTCATCTGCAATTGGACTCCAACCATTCTTTCTTTGGCTATGGATGGCATTTTTCATCATGAGTTCCTTGTGGTTATCTTGGAGACTTGCTTTACTAATAATGATTTAATCCTTCACAGTTGATCATTGTATAATGTTTCTGTTATTGTATACATTGTTTTCCTGGTTCCGTTCACTTCACTTTGCATCAGTTCATAGAAGCCTTTCCAGGTTTTTATGAACTCATCCTATTCATCATTTCTTAGGGCACAATAGTATTTGAGAGCAGGTATGTTTACATTTTTCTGTTTCCCCAACCTTAGGCATGATACCTGCCACACAGTAAATGTTTAATAAATATTGAATGATTAATTGCATTAGGATGATGATATTTTAAAGCTTGAAAGGACCTTAGGTATTATTCCTTAAATATTTATTTTATGGATCATCATATCAAAGCTCAAAGAGATGACGACTTGCTTCAGGTCTTCCATCTACATAGCCAAGTAGTTCAGAATACTCTAGCTGCATAGTGAGAGGAATGGTAGTAAAATGCCCCCAGGTTTCCTCCTTAAGTCTCCTTCTTTATTCTCTTCCTCCCCTCTTTTTCTCCTGGACACAGTGATGTCCGACTCTTTGGGGACCCCATGGTGAGGCTGAGGGACAGTCAGATTAAAGAATGACTAAATATACAAATTATTTTTGAAAATTTGCCTGGGAAACAGCAGAAAGCAGAGAAAAGTCTGAATCAAGAGAGCCAGAACTGGCTTTCCTACACTGTGATTTACAGTGGCAATTTACTGTGGCTGTTAGTCATCATTAGTAATAACTCTATGGGTTCTTTCCTATGCTCTCTGGGAGGCCCAAAGCATCATTCATGCTCCATGTGCATTTTCTCATTGGAAAGCATTGCTGTGACTGGTGTGGACACTAGCCAAGCTACTTTTTAGTGTTCATGATCAGGGTCCCTACTCGGAACTGCCTCTTGTATTTAGAGTCAGAGGATTTTGTTTTCTTAAGACAAGCTCAGAGGAAAGAGATTTAGGTGAAAGGGAAATAGGTAGTCTGTGGTCTGAGTGGTCTCTGTGAGATGGGAATTAAAGAAGAGGTGGAAAAAGTTTCATTTAATCAACAAGGGAATAAAGCAGCGGTCATCAAAACAATTTGGTACTGGCTAAGAGACAGAAAGGAAGATCAGTGGAATAGACTGGGGGCAAGCAACCTCAGCAAGACAGTATATGACAAACCCAAAGATCCCAGCTTTTGGGACAAAAATCCACTATTTTATAAAAACTGCTGGGAAAATTGGAGGACAGTGTGGGAAAGATTAAGTTTAGGTCAACACCTCACACCCTACACCAAGATAAATTCAAAATGGGTGAATGACTTGAACATAAAGAAGGAAACTATAAGAAAATTAGGCGAACACAGAATAGAATACATGTCAGACCTTTGGGAAGGGAAAAACTTCAAAACCAAGCAAGAATTAGAAAGAGTTACAAAATGCAAAATAAATAATCTGGATTACATCAAATTAAAAAGTTTTTGTACAAACAAAACCAATGTAACCAAAATCAGAAGGGTAGCAACAAATTGGGAAACAATCTTCATAAAAACCTCTGACAAAGGTTTAATTACTCAAATTTATAAAGGACTTAATCAATTGTACAAAAAATCAAGCCATTCTCCAATTGACAAATGGGCAAGGGACATGAACAGGCAGTTCGCAGCCAAAGAAATCAAAACTATTAATAAGCACATGAAAAAGTGCTCTACATCTCTTATAATCAGAGAGATGCAAATCAAAACAACTCTGAGGTATCACCTCACACCTAGCAGATTGGCTAACATGACAGCTTTGAAAAGTAATGAATGCTGGAGGGGATGTGGCAAAGTGGGGACACTAATTCATTGCTGGTGGAGTTGTGAATTGATCCAACCATTCTGGAGGGCAATTTGGAACTATGCCCAAAGGGCGATAAAAGACTGTCTGCCCTTTGATCCAGCCATAGCACTGCTGGGTCTGTACCCCAAAGAGATAATGGACAAAAAGACTTGTACAAGAATATTCATAGCTGCGCTCTTTGTGGTGGCCAAAAATTGGAAAATGAGGGGATGCCCATCAATTGGGGAATGGCTGAACAAATTGTGGTATATGTTGGTGATGGAATACTATTGTGCTAAAAGGAATAATAAAGTAGAGGAATTCCATGGAGACTGGAACAACCTCCAGGAAGTGATGCAGAGCGAAAGGAGCAGAACCAGGAAAATATTGTACACAGAGACTGATACATTGTGGTACAACCGAAGGTGATGGACTTCTCCATTAGTGTCAATGCAATGTCCCTGAACAATCTGCAGGGATCTAAAAAACACTACCCACAAGCAGAGGATAAACTGTGGGAGTAAAAACACCGATGAAAAGCAACTGCTTGACTACAGGGTTGGAGGGGATAAGACTGAGGAGAGACTCTAAATGAACACTCTAATGCAAATTCTAACAACACGGAAATGGGTTCAAGTCAAGAACACATGTGATAACCAGTGGAATCATGCGTCGGCTATGGGAGAGGGAAAGGTGGGGACGGGGAGGGGAGGAAAAGAAAATGATCTTTGTTTCCAGTGAATAATGTATGGAAACGACCAAATAAAATAATGTTTAAAAAAAAAACAAGGGAGAGGAATTGGATATTTTATTGTAATAGCATATACCTTGGGATAGCTGGTTCTAGTGTCATAAATATATACTTTATATATGTGTGTATGTTTATACATATATCTATACCCATAATATGCAGTGTTTATATATTATGCAGTAGGTACAGTATTCCATGTGTATGTGTAACATGCAACATACAGATATGCAAATATAGATATGTTCACACATGCATATATTTATAATATTACATATAGAAATATTGTATTAGCCAGTGTATGTATCTAGGTGGATCCATAATGTACAGAGTACTGAACTTGGAGTAAAAAATATCTGAATTCAAATCCAGCCTTAATCATTTACTAGCTGTGTAATCCTGGGTGAGACATAGCCTCTGTTTGCCTCAGTTTCCTCATCTATAAATTGAGTATAAAAAAAGCACCTATTTCCCAGGGCTGTTGTAAGGATAAAGTGTGTAAATGATGTTTGTAAAATGCTTTGCAAAACTGAAAGTACTCAATAAATTCTAGATATTATTTTATAAGATGCAATATATGTGTGCGTGTGTATATATATATAGTGGTGATTAGGAAGAAGGGGGAAATTGAAGAATAGGAACCAGCATATAGAACTTGGTGAAGGAATGCCCTCTATTAATGCTAATCCTGGTTCCTGCTTTGTACCTGATATAGCCTTAGAGAACTCCTAGGGAAACTGAGAGGTTAAGGGACCTGGCCTGCCTTCCACAGCCCATGTATGCCAGAGATGAAAACTGAACCGTGATTTTCCTTTTTACAGTTTTATCTCAATGTCAGCTGCCCACCAAGCCTCCTCCCCCCTCTCTCTAGGCACATGTGTATATAAACATATGTATATGTTTATACACAGACATACATGTATAAAAGTACATATAAAGCAAGTTTATGTGCTATATCAATTGATATGTATGATATATACAGGTAGTATATTTATGTGTTTATAAAGTCTTACAATCTGCATTGGTTTAATTTTATTTAACAAATCCTTATTATATGCCTACTATTCTTAGAATGCAAAAATGAAATGAGACAGACTGTGCTCTCTAAAGAATTATAACTGGAGCAGTTAGATTGAGAGCCAAACCTAAAGATAGGAGGTCCTGGATTCAAATCTGACCTCAGACACTTCCTAGCTGGGTGATTTTTTTTTTAACTAATTTTGGACCAAATTTGGTCCAAACCAAAATTTGGAACCAATATAGAGTATTGATTCTAAGATGGAAGGTAAGGGTTAAAAAAAAAAAAGAATTGTAAAACACTAGTGGAGACAATATGAGTCACAAGTAACTATAAAAGAAGTTGTTAGTATGATCCATCCATAGGGAGAGGTCCAAACAGAATAAGAGATTGACAAGGGGAGAAATCCATCCCTTCTAGTTGAGGTGATTGGGAGAATCATACATAGGAAGGTTTCTTGGAAGAGATGATGCCCAATTTTAGCCTTTGAGAAAGGGAAGGGTTCCAATACGGAGGATGGAAAAGTTAGGATAGGCTCAGAGAAAAGCAAACAATTGAATTTGGTTGGTACACCAAGTGGGATAAAGCTGGAGTCAGATTATAGAGAAACGGGGATGGGAACTGAAGGCATTTGTATTTAATCCATAAGCAATGAGGAATCTCAGGAGGCTTTTGAATGGCAGTGTTAGGGTATGGATCGTGTATTAGGAATATCATATTGATAGCAATGTGAGATATGGAAAGCAGAGATTCTGGAGGCTGAGTGCAACTGGTAGGGAGATTGCCAATAGTACCAGTAAGAGGTAAGGATGCTTCCAAAGGGGCATGACTGTGAGGCTAAGAAGGGATGAAAATGAACAATGTTTCAAAGGCCGACTTGACAGGACATGGCAACTGAGGGGTTTAAGGGGAGTGTGAAAAAAAAAACTCCAAACTTGAGTGGCTGGAAGAACGGCTTTTTCTTTTTCTTTTCTTTTTTTAGTTTTTAAAACATTTATTTTAATAATATATTTATTTAATATTTTTATTTTAAATGATTATTATTTTTATATTTAATATTATTTATTAATATATACTATTAACAATAAAATAGTATTTATTTTATTAAATAATTTAAAACTATTTTATTTTATTAAATATTAAATAAATCATATTATTTTATAATAAAATTTAATAATAATAACAAAATAATAAAAAATAAAACATTATTTGGTCATTTTCATACATTATTCATTGGAAACAGAAATCATTTTCTTTTACTCCCCCCCCCCCCCCATACCTCTCCTACCCGACCCGCGATTCCTCTGGGTATCACATGTGTCCTTGCTCTGAACCCATTTCCTTGTTGTTGGTATTTGCATTAGGGTACTCATTTAGCGCCTCTCCTCAATCAGGTCCCCTCAACCTCTGTAGTCAAGCAGTTGCTTTTCCTCGGTGTTTTTACTCCCTCAGTTTGTCCTCTGCTTGAGGATAGTTTTTTTTTTTTTTTTCTCATAGATCCCTGCAGATTGTTCAGGGACATTGTAAAGCCATTAATGGAGAAGTCTATTAGGTTTGATTGTACCACAGTGTATCAGTCTCTGTGTACAATATTTTCCTGGTTCTGCTCCTCTTACTCTGCATCACTTCCTGGAGATTGTTCCAGTCTCCATGGAATTTCTCCACTTCATTATTCCTTTTAGCACAATAGTATTCCATCACCAACATATACCACAGTTTGTTCAGCCATTCCCCAATTGACAGGCATCCCCTCATTTTCCAATTTTTGGCCACCACAAAGAGTGCATCTATGAATATTCTTGTATAAGTCTTTTTCCTTATTATCTCTTTGGGGTACAAACCCAGCAGTGCTATGGCTGGATCAGAGGGTAGACATTCTTTTGGGCAGAGTTCCAAATTGCCCTCCAGAATGGTTGGATCAATTCGCAACTCCACCAGCAATGAATTAATGTCCCTACTTTGCCACATCCCCTCCAGCATTCATTACTTTCCTTTGCTGTCATGTTGGCCAATCTGCTAGGTGTGAGGTGATATCGCAGAGTTGTTTTGATTTGCATCTCTCTGATTATAAGAGATTTAGAA
The DNA here is from genome assembly GCF_027887165.1 of Monodelphis domestica. Taxonomy (NCBI): domain Eukaryota; kingdom Metazoa; phylum Chordata; class Mammalia; order Didelphimorphia; family Didelphidae; genus Monodelphis; species Monodelphis domestica. Next base: position 77,356,971 of record NC_077231.1, read on the forward strand.
CACTTTTTCATGTGCTTGTTAATAGTTTTGATTTCTTTAACTGAAAATTGCCTATTCATGTCCCTTGCCCATTTTTCAATTGGAGAATGACTTGATTTTTTGTACAACTGGTTTAGCTCTTTATAAATTTGAGTAATTAGACCGTTGTCAGAGGTTTTGTTATAAAGATTGTTTCCCAATTTGTTGCTTCCCTTCTAATTTTAGTTACATTGGTTTTGTTTGTACAAAACCTTTTTAATTTGATGTAGTAAAAATTATTTATTTTGCATTTTGTGACTCTTTCTAAGTCTTGCTTGGTTTTAAAAATCTTTCCCTTCCCAAAGGTCTGACATGTATACTACTCTGTGTTCACTAATTTACTTATAGTTTCCCTCTTTATATTCAAGCCATTCACCCATTCTGAGTTTATCTTGGTGTAAGGTGTGAGGTGTTGATCCAAACCTAATCTCTCCCGCACTATCTTCCAATTTTCCCAGCAGTTTTTTATCAAATAGTGGATTTTTGTCCCAAAAGCTGGGGTCTTTGGGTTTGTCATAGACTGTCTTGCTGAGGTCATTTACCCAAAGTCTATTCCACTGATTCTCCTTTCTGTCTCTTAGCCAGTACCAAATTGTTTTGATGACCACTGCTTGATGACCAAAGATTGTAATATAGTTTGAGATCTGGGACTGCAAGGCCACCTTCCTTTGTATTTTTTTCCCATTATTTCCCTGGATATCCTTGATCCTTTATTCTTCCAAATGAACTTCGTTATGGTTTTCTCTAATTCAGTAAAAAAGTTTTTTGGTATGGCACTAAATAGATAGATAAGTTTGGGTAGGATGGTCATTTTTTTTTTTATGTTAGCTCGTCCCACCCATGAGCAATCAATGTTTTTCCAATTGTTTAGATCTAGTTTTAATTGTGTGGAGAGTGTTTTGTAGTTGTGTTCATATAGTTCCTGTGTTTGTCTTAGCAGATAGATTCCTAAGTATTTTATATTGTCTCGGGTGGCTTTAAATGGAATTTCCCTTTCTAATTCTTGCTGCTGAGATGTGTTGGCGATATATAGAAATGCTGATGACTTATGCCAGTTTATTTTGTATCCTGCAACTTTGCTAAAGTTTTTAATTATTTCAACTAGCTTTTTGGTTGATTCTTTAGGATTCTTTAAGTAGAACATCATATCATCTGCAAAGAGTGATAGCTTGGTCTCCTCATTGCCAATTTTAATACTTTCAATTTCTTTTCCTTCTCTAATTGCTACTGCTAGTGTTTCTAGTACAATGTTAAATAATAGAGGTGATAATGGGCATCCTTGTTTCACTCCTGATCTTATTGGGAAAGCTTCTAGTTTATCCCCATTGCAGGTGATGTTTGCTGATTGTTTTAGATATATACTGTTTATTCTTTTTAGGAAAGGCCCTTCTATTCCTATTCTTTCTAGTGTTTTCAATAGGAATGAGTGTTGTATTTTGTCAAAGGCTTTTTCTGCATCTATTGATATAATCATGTGATTTTTGTCGATTTGCTTGTTTATATGGTCAATTATGTGGATGGTTTTCCTAATATTGAACCATCCTTGCATTCCTGGTATGAATCCTACCTGATCATAGTGGATAACCCTTGTGATGACTTGCTGGAGTCTTTTTGCTAGTATCCTATTTAAGATTTTTGCATCTATATTCATTAGGGAGATTGGCCTATAGTTTTCTTTCTCTGTTTTTAACCTGCTTGGCTTTGGGATCAGTACCATGTTTGTGTAGTAAAAAGAATTTGGTAGAATCCCTTCTTGGCTTATTCTGTTAAATAGTTTGTATAGTATTGGGGTTAGCTGTTCTTTGAATGTTTGATAGAATTCATTTGTGAATCCATCTGGACCTGGGGATTTTTTCTTTGGAGGTTCTTTGATGGCTTGTTCAATTTCTTTTTCTGATATGGGGTTGTTTAGATAATTTATTTCTTCTTCTTTTAGTCTAGGCAATTTATATTTTTGTAAATATTCATCCATATCACTTAGATTGCCATATTTGTTGCCATATAATTGGGCATAGTAGTTTTTAATGATTGCCTTGATTTCCTCTTCATTAGAGGTGAGGTCCCCCTTTTCATCTTGGTTACTGTCAATTTGGTTTTTTTCTTTCCTTTCTTTAATTAGACTGACAAAGTACTGCTTCCCTCCCCACCAGTCCGTTTTTTACCCTTCTACTCTTATACGGCGCAAATCTATTCTCTTCCCCAATGGATTGGATTGTTCTTCCCTCTTTGGGCCAGTTTCAAAGCATGTAAGAGTTGAGTATTTCCTATCTCCAACCTCTTCATCCTTCCAGTGTATCGATGTTCTTCCCCCTCCCGCCATGAGTTTCTTTGTGACATATAAATTTACCCCCATTTGTTTCTTTTCCCATTTCTTTTAGTATTAACCTCTTTTTTTTAGCTCTGGTTGTGTATATATATATATATATACACACACACACACACACACACACACACACACACACACACACACACACACACGTATATGTATTTATGCATGCATATATCTATATACCTATTTATGTCTTGTCCTTTCATCCTATACAGTTTGTTACTGTTCCCTCTAAGTATACTTTTTCTAGCTGCACAGGTGATAGGTATTTTATTCTTGGTTGTAGACCTAGTTCCCTTGCTTTCCAGAATATCGTATTCCATGCCTTTTGGTCCTTCAGTGTGGATGTAGCCAGATCCTGTGTTATCCTCACCGTGTTTCCATGGTATCTGAATGGCTTCTTCTTGGCAGCTTGTAATATCAGTTCTTTCATCTGATTGTTTTTGAATTTGGCTATAACATTTCTTGATGTTGTCAGTTGGGGATTAAATACAGGGGGTGATCTGTGGATTCTTTCAATCTCCACTTTCCCCTCTTGTTCTAGGATATCCGGACAGTTTTCCTGAATAATTTCCTCTAGTATTATGTCCAGGCTTTTTCTTTTGTCGTGGTCTTCTGGTAGTCCAATGATTCTTAAATTGTCTCTTCTTGAACGATTTTCTAAATCGTCTGTTTTGTGAATGAGATGCTTCACATTTTCCTCAATTTTTTCATTCTTTTTGTTTTGTTTTATAGTGTCCTGCTGCCTTGTGAGGTCACTTAATTCCAGTTGTTGTATTCTGGTTCTTAAAGATTGGATTTCATATCTGGCTTTTTGGTCATCCTTTTCCTTCTGGTCTGATTTTCTTTGAAGATCATCTTTCATCCTCTTTACATCGTCTTTCATCTCCTTTGCCTCATTTTCCAGCTGGTTGATTTTGGCTTTCAAGACACTATTTTCTTCTTTTAGTTCAAGTGCCTCTGTTTCCAGATGACTTATCTTAATTTTTAAGTTCTTTTCTCAATTGTCTTCAGCCTCTCTTAGTTGTGTTTTGAGTTCTTCCACAACCTGTATCCAGTTCGCTGGCATTTCTGATTCATCATTTGCTGATCTCTCCTCCTCTGTTCCATTTGCTGAGTAGAAGCTGTCTATTGTTGTTTCTTTCTTCTTTTTCTGTTGTTTGCTCGAATTCACCCCTTCTTTACTCCCCTTATTTGTCTGTGCTCTTGTTCCTCTCATTTTTTTTGGGGGGGGGCTTCTATCAGTCTCCCCTCTTGGAGCTTTAACAAAAGATCTTTTGGTGTAGTCTCTGGGGGAGGGTTGTTGGGGGTTTGAGCTTCTCTGTCCTCTGGAGGCTTTTGATTGGCTTTAAGTCCAGCAGTCAATGAGTATGGGTGGGGAGCCTGGGCTTCCCTGAGTTCTGGAGACTTTTGATGGGATTAAGTTCAGCTTAGTTGGGCTGGGTGTGCTCTGAGTCCTAAACTTCCTGGAAGGCTGGAGCAAATATGGAGGATCTCCAAAGCCCAGGCTGCCAGATCTATGCTCCCTCTCTAGCTCCTTCCCCGCCATCTATGTTGGATGCTCTGAACTTGGCCAGCCCTGCTCTCAAGCTTTGCCCTTCAGAGCAGCACCTTTGCCTGCCCAGAAGTTCCTGCTGCTGCTGGAATCTCAGCGCTCTGGGTAGGAGGGGAGATGGGTCCTGGGACCTTCCTTCTGTCTTCCCCTTAAACCTGAATGTTCTCGGATTCCGGTTTTTCAGGAGGCATACCTTTTTAATTAAGTCCAGCAGGAAGGTTCCTTGGCTCTGTCTTGTTAAGTTTGGTTTTCAGTCCCCTGGGAGCATTCAGTTTGCGATTGGTAAGGAAGGGTTTTCAGAGGTCTGAACTTCTGTTCCTTCTAGGCCACCATCTTGACTCCGCCCCCCAAGAACAGCTTTTTCAACCACATAAGTAGGGATGGAAGTAAGGAGACCAAAGAGGAAGGTTTTCTAGAAGTAAATTAATCTTTAGATGTGTTGAATTTGGGAGAATAGCAGAAGATTTAGGTGGAATCATCTAGCAGAAAGGTGGAAATACCAACCTGCCTGGAGCTCAGTGGAGAGAGTGTAGAGTTATTTTCAGGGTCTTGTTCACTCAAATACAATAGGGATCCCCATAGGTCCCATATTGACTTAGAAAAACACACATTAACAGTATCTGTGTTGTAGTGAATTTTTATTTATTTTGTTAAATATTTTCCACTTACATTTTACAGTAATAACACTCAGAATGTTGTGGGTCATAGCAGACGGGTTAACACTGTGTTTCAGTTAGAGAAGGTGATAAATGAAGGTGATGGATTGCAGGGAGCCAACAAACCCACCACTGGCTGACAAGGTCATAGTTGGGATCAGGGAACTGCAAGGAAATCCCCCCCGCCCCGAGCAAACCCCCCCTCTCCCTGCTGACCCCCCTTCTGTGACTTCTCTCTCCAACTTCCCTTATTAATGAACTTGTTATGATTATTCTCTCCCTAATACAGGAGAAATAATATAAGAGCAAATACTTATAGGATCAATATATATATATACCACTTTAATCCCCCTGGGTTATTACCTCAAAAGATTGCATTTACAGAATTAAAGCCCAAAGATTATTGCCCATTACCCTTACTTTCTCTCACTCAAGCACAGATATACTTGAAGGCCCCACAATAAACAGTAGCCAAATGCTTGAGCATCATAATAAATCTTTCCTTACTGTTATCACACTTCAATGAATTTGTTGATGAACAGAAACCAGGCAGCATTGCTAGGCACTTCAGAGTAACACAAGAAAAACAGAACTTGTAAATTGAGGAAAACCCCCAAACCAGTCTGCTTTAAGTCACTTTTTAACTTTGCACTTAGATATGAAAATTTGTTATTCATCTCCTAAGCAATTGTGATTGATAGTGAAAGCTGATCAAAAGCACAACAATCCTCTCAGCAAGTCAACTGGTACTAACCTACAAATGACTTTATTCATGTTATTCATATACATCACAGAGTGTTGTAGCAAAGTAGTAAATGTACACAGAATTCTTTGTTGTAGTAACATCACAAGAATGTTGATTAAGTGATTTGATAATGTCCAGTCAGAATGCAGAATATCCACATGTAGAAAATTGAGTGTGTGCTAAAGAAGTATGTACTTGAAACCCTATATAATAAATAATAAACAAACCACAGTACTACGGCAGAGCACTATGTGTGATGCCTGTGTACGTAGGTTTGAACACCTAGTGTTTCAAACCTCATAATTTGACCGGATCGTCACACTTAGATGGAGAAACTTCGGACCCTCAGAGAGACCGCTGAATGGCTCTCCTTAATAGATAAAGCCCCTCGCATAGAAAAGCTTGTCTATAAGGAATGTATTTATTTGTAGGAATATGGTACACATACTAACTAATTGCATATGTTCATTTTATTCTTATGCAAAGTTTTATCTTTTTTAATATACATTTATTTGTGTCTAAAGAACTGGTATATCCATCTGTATATCTATGACTTATTGTTGTTTTTCAGTATCTCTAGAGGCAGCTAGGTGCCACTTGGACTTGGTCAGGAAGTTGTTTGTTGTTCAGTTGTTTCTGACTTTGTAATCCCAGTTGGTATTTTCTTGGCAGATACTGGAATGGTCTGCCATTTCCTTCTCTAGCTTCTTTTACAGATGAGGAAACTGAGGCAAACAGGATAAAGTGACTTGCCCAGGGTCATACAGCTAGGAAGTATCTGAGGTCAGATTTGAACCCAGGAAGATGTGACTTCATGACTTCAGGCTTGGCACTCCTAGTTGCCTAAGAGTTGCTGTTTTCAGTCATGTCCAATTCTTCAAAACCCCAATTTGGGGTTTGCTTGGGAAAGATACTAGGGTGGTTTTGCCATTTCCTTCTCCAGTTTCTTTTATAGCTGATGAAGTTGAGGCAGAGTTAAGTGACTTGCCCAGGATCACACAGCTGGGAAGTTTCTCAGGCTATATTTGATTTCAAATCTTCTTGACTCCAGATTCAGTGCTCTATTTACTTCACCACCTAGCTGCCTAGAGTTAGGAAGATCTGAATTTAAATGAACTCAGATATTTAGCTGTGTGGGGAAGTCATTTAACCTTTTTTTCTTGGTTTCTCCATGTGTAAAGTGGGGATACTAATAGTATCTACCTACCAGGGTTCTTGTGAGTATAAAATGAAAGAATATTTGCAAAAACTGCAAACTTTCAAGTGCCTTATCAATGAATGCTCTGATTTTAATTATTTTGCATAGTATCAAAAGGGGAAACTAGGATTATGAGGTAATAGTTTTAGGAAAATCAATTATATCTCAACATAAAAATGAATTTCTCAATGTTAGGATGACAGTTGTAGAATCAGAAGTAATTTCAAATGTCCAACTCCTCTTCAAATCATAAGCCTTGTCAATGTTGTCCTCAATGAGCCTGTTTTGAAGAATTAGAGCTGTCTGAAAATGAAATGAACCATCTCTTGAGAAAGTGAGCTCCCCATCACTAAAGATCTTTAAGCTGATACAACCACTGAATAACCATTGGTTGGGGATATTTTTGAAAGGACTCATGTATTGATTGGGTAGAAGATTAGTCTTGACTTCCAACGTCTTCATATCTTAGGATTCCAATCAGTATTTCAAAGGTCTGTAATTTGGGGGTGTTATGTGTAAATCAAAACTGTTTTTGATAAGCTAAAGCTTATATATTAAACCTACTTTGTAGATGGTTGTTAGGGGTAAAACTCTTGAGCAGGCACTTGATAAATGTCCTGAAGCAGTTTGGTACAACCCTTATTTATTATCAGGAGAGTAGGGATAGGAATAGGAGTTAGGAAAATTGGATAAGAAATCTTTTAACCTTATACTAAACTATCTAAATAAACCCTCCCCAAATCTAACTGCTTTCTTTGCAGCTTCTTGTCTGCCAGAGCAAACCTCCTTAAACTACTCTCAACTATCTTAAGTAACATTTCTCTAACTAAACTATTCTAAACGATGAGTCTTAGATTAATATATAAAATCAAACTGTCAGATATAGCTGTCAGAATCTCTTGGCAGAGAGACACTGATGCAGGCCCTGCTCCCACGTCAGAGAGAGTGGATAGAGCCCTCTGACAGCTTTTTCTCCCTTCAGGAGAAAAGCTCTCCAGAATCAGACTTTAACTCTCTACTTTGTAGATGTATCTCAAGCTCTCAAAAGTAATTCTCTCAAAAGTCACTAACTGATCTTTGTCTGAGAGAATGGCTCAGCAACTCTGCTTCCAAGGAAGTCAGAGCAATATGGAACCCAGAACTAACTGCTTTTTCTTTTTTATGGAAAGCCTCTTAAAGAGATGGAGTGTGAGAGCTATCTGCTCTGTCTCTTTAAGCAACAGAATGATATTAATAAGATTTCCTATAACACAGAACTTCTGCTCTTAATGAGACAGAATGAACCTAATAAAACTCCTCATAACAGGGACTAGGTATATACTCCCTCCATTGATGCCAGCTGAAATGCCCTGACTTCATTGCCAGTCTTTGATAGTTGTGGTGAACAAATTATTCATTTCTTTGATGTCGAGCCTCTCTAAATTTGGGAAGACAGGCCTGTGGATAACACACACTGTTACTAGGATTATACTCCAAGAATTCTGCAGAGCTTGTGTTCCATTGGCATAACCATTGAGAATTGGGGTTCTGATCTTAATTAGGTGTGATTATAAGTAGTATTAGTCATATCATGTCCAACTGCCTCTTGAATGAATGATACTATAATCCTTATTTGCTCCTTATAAAAATTTATACTTGTAACTAATTATTATGTACACTACCCGTTGGGCTATATGATGTCACCCAAAGTAAATATTTATTGAGAGCCCACAAGATACATGGGACTCAGCTTCAGGACCCAGTAGACTTCAGCCTTGCCCTCAAGGAACAGAGTTGGGTCAGGTGGTAAACCACAGTTATGACATAAATAGATTGAGTAGGACAACACATGGAAAGCCAACACAAGGTTCATTAATACCATATGGTCTGATCCCAACTTGTGATTTCACCACTGTGGGAGACTCCCAGTGTAAAGTACCCTCCACTGAAGTCCATCAGCATTTCCTTTGCTGCTTATGCTAAACACCTGTCAGCTAGATGGCACAGAAGATGGATTATTAGACTTGGAGTTCCTGAGTGCAAATTCTCCTTAAAATACTTCAGATCTGTGTGACTCTTGAAAGTCACAATTTTCTATAAAATGAAGTTAATCATCTCACCTACCTGCCAAGGTTATTGTACAAACCATATGATGTAACATGTAAAGCACTTTGCAAATCTTAAAATACTACATAAATGGAAGTTATTTGGAGGTTTGTTTTGTTTTGTTCCAAAAAGTGAAGGGATTTGCTCGGGGTCAAACAGCTAGTATGCACCACAGATGACACTTAACTCCAGGTCTGCCTCTGTTAATGCCATATATTTATGCCAAGCAAATATCCTTTGGACATGGGAATAGGTTAATCAGAAAAGACTTTCGTTTGCAGGTTAGGCATAAAGGACTGAGAGACAGAGCTGGGTATCCTAGGTGTAGCTAAGAGCTCAAGTTAAACCAAGAGCTATTCTCTTCCTTGGGGAATGAGCATGTTTTTAATTAGATTGAATGTAATCTTGAGGCACGAGCCAGGCAAAGTAGATAAGGTGAGCTAGGGCAGGGTAGCAGAGTAGTGGAATGCCTTGAAATCCATAGCCAGACAGTGCTTAAACTGAAGGAAAATAAGCAACATGAGTCCTTTGGAATCAGGAAAATTATGGAACTGGAATAATTTATGCATGGTTCTGTTAGGTTACTGCTAAAGAGAAAGTAAGTTGCTTTCAAAAAAAAGGTGGGGGTAGGGTACTGATAGGTAAGGCAGCACAATGGATAGATTGCCAGTCCTGCAGTTGGGAGAACCTAGGTTCAAATGTGGCCTAAGACACTTCCTAGCCCCGTGACCCTGAACAAGTCACTTGACTCTGGTTGCCTAGTCCTTGTCCCTCTATCTTACAATTGATACTAAAACAGAAGGTAAGGTTTTTTTTAATGCAATTATATCCCAAAATCATGCCCATTTTAGAACATTACAGTTTCTAAACTCTCTAACCCATCTGTGGATACAGAGAATCATGGAGCTGGTCAGAGGAAGGAGAAATACTGCTTGATTGTTGTTGTTCAGTGGTGTTGGACTCTTCATGACGCCTTGGACTATAGCTAGTCATAGCATTTTTTTTTAAACCCTTACCTTCTGTCCTGGAATCAATACTGTGTATTGGTTCCAAGGCAGAAGAGTGGTAAGGGCTAGGCAATGGGGGTTAAGTGACTTGCCCAGGATCACACAGCTGGGAAGTCCCTGAGGTAAGATTTGAACCTAGAACCTCCTGTCTCTAGGCCTGTCTCTCAATCCACTGAGTTACCCAGCTTCCCCCTCCATAGGATTTTCTTGCAAGGATACTAGATCGGTTTTGCCATTTTCTTCCCCAGTGGATACATTATTTTGGCCAGGCAAACAGAGGTGAAGTGACTTGCTCTGGGTTATACAGCTGAGAAGTGTCTGAGGCTGGGTTTGAATTTAGACTTTCCTGATTCCAGTCCAAGCACACAATCCCCTGAGCCATCTTAGCTGCCTCCTAGGCGTGCATAATGAGGTTAAATGACTTGCCCAAAGTCATACAGCTTAGGAAGTGTCTTAGGCTGGATTTGAACTCAGGCCTTCCCAACTCTAGGCGCAGTGCTCTAACCACAGGGCCACAGCTCTCTCTTAGTAATGATTAAAGCATTCATTTATGTTAGATTTATAATAATATTCTAGAAGCAACGTTGAACATTAAGTTTTTCTTAAGCATCTGCAAGGTACTCTGGAGATGATACAAAGATGAAGAAGATTTGGTCTCTCTGGTCTCCAGGAACTATGATCCGAGGATCTGAGATTTAGAACTAGAAAGTTAAAGCTGTATTGACGGCTAATTATCACCTTGGGAAGAAAGCTTTAAGTACTATGAGTACTGGTGGAGAAGTAGAAAGAGAAAAGGGCTCCCAGACCAGCAGTACATCATCTTCCATGCTGAGTTTTCCATTTGTAGGGGGACATTTACTTGGATGTGGTCGATGGCATGATCCCTGCTTTTAGTTAGCAGAATGACTACTCAGAAGAGATTTGATGGCTTGACCAAATGGGGTCACAGCTCAGGTTAGTACATGAAATTCTTGACTCCTTGTTTGGTCACTTACACCACATGGAAGACATTGTATTCTTGGAGGCAAGAGACTTTCCTTTTCTGTTCTAAAAAAAATCCTGTTATTTTCCATTATTAGGAAAACAGAGGTCAGGCAGAGGAGGCTGCTAAACAGTTAGATCAAGTCAAGGGAGGAAAATGCAGGGTTACAGACTGCAGCTATATCACCACCTGCCTCTGAGAGTAAACCCACCCAGAGCCAATGGGAAGTTCCACACTGATGCTTCCTCTAAGTGATAGTAGTGATCAGCCTCTTGGAATGGGGTTCTTTTGATTGTGGTTATTCACAGCACATTGATTGGGGAAGGTCTGAAATAGGTGTAAGCTTTTAAAGTGACTTTTGAGTTCTGCAGATGAATAAAACGTCACTTATGTTCAGAAGGAAGACTGTGCTGACTAGCTTGAATCACTTGCTGTAAAAGAAAATCAGCCCATTTTTGCCACAGCCCATTTTCCTCGCGATCTTGGCTTTCTTTCAAACAGTCTTCCTTTCTCTCATTCCCCCAAATTATTGCTCAATGGCCCGGATTAGGTGAAATTGTCCTATCTGAAATCGTTCCTATTATTTTTTCAACCTAGGCCTTTTCCTTTAGAAAGAGCCCAAGGCTCTACCAATCTGTTGTCTGGGTTGGTGGTTTTAGGTGGCCACTGCCAGTTGATCTGAGAAGCCTCTGACAGCCCATTGGATCAGCACCAACTTCCCAAAGTGGCAGAAGTCCTTTTCTGGGCCATAATAGTTGATAAATAACTCCCAGCAGCTCCCTTTCTCCCTGAAAACCCTTTTGATCACTCACCCTGGATTTGAAATCTTTTTTCCTGCCTGATCCTGTTTGGGCTAAGTGGGGCTATCTCCCCTATTCCTAAAGTGACTAATGATGTTTGCAATGGATTCAGTGGAATGACTAGTCCTCCTAGGTACCAAGGCAATATCTGGTCTATTACCAAGGGAACTTCGTGTTGGGGGTGAAGGAGAGGAGGTGGGGGCGGGGGAGAGGATGAGAGCTACTGAGAACATCCACTCTGTTGGATAACAGCTGTAAGATATTTTCATGTTTATGACTCTTCTCCCTGATGTTCTGCAGTTAATGAGGGCGTCGCTCAGACCAGTTAGCCTTCTAGCTTTTGCTTTGCAAATGTCAGCTTCTAGGTTTTTGGCAAAGCTGCAGCATGCTTAATTTAATATTGAAACATAAGTGGCATCTCATGGAATTTCTTCCTATTAAGAAAATAATCTAAGATGTTTCTCAGATTTGGTTTCAAGAGATGTACAGTTGCTATTTATCACTGGCTGTAGCCCAAAAGTTTACGACTACAGATTGCCACAATTTTTATTAATTTCTCACAAACACACCCACAAGGGGATCAGCTGCCTTATGTAACCAGAATCCTGGATTACATCTCTATTCTAGAAGTGTGAGCCACAGTTAATTCACAGAGGGAACAAAATAAACACACGAACAAGGTGTTTCCATTGCTCTTGTTGACTCGAGGGCCTGGACTTTTATCCTCTGCCAGCTCCCTTAGAAGCAGATGAGTATGCCCTGACAAGGGTCAAATAGCTTGTTTTTCTCAGGAGGACACAAGCCAACATAACTTAATTGTGCTCGAAGAGGGCAGCTGGGTAGCTCAGTGGATTGGGAGTGAGCAGGTCCTGGATTCAAATCTAGCCTTATATACTTCCTAGCTGTGTGATCCTGGACAAGTTACCTAACTCCTATTACCTAGCCCTTACCACTCTTCTGCCCGGGAACCAATATATAATATTGATTCTGAGGATTAGTACTAAGACAGGAGATGAGGGTTAAAAAATTTGTGCCAGAAGAACTTGAGATAGTTCAGTGCATAGGTTTTAACCTTGGAATGATCTCATTTGCCGAAATATTAAAATTAGCACAGAGCTAAAATATGGGAGGGAGGGAAGAATTTAACTGGTAAATATTTATAATTCTGATAAAGACAAAGTATCTGATAAATTCTTGTCTTGCCTTGACGAAAATTTCTTTCCTTAAAAGACAGGAAGCAATGAGGGGATGTGACTTTCTGTGGACTTCGTTTTGGACAATGAGAAATTAATAATAATAGCTAACTTTTGTGGAGGAGATAGGAATTTAGCTTTTGATTTCAGTGATTTAGAGAATTCTCAGGTGGAGAAACTGTCTACAACTGTAGTTTGGCACCTTCTCTGAAATTTTAGACTAGATCAAAATCACTGGGATGTATCTTAGGCTGGGTCACAGAGCTCTTCCCTATCCAATCTACCATGCTGTTTCTACATGTTATGTACATTATTATTTCATTTGATCCTTCTAACAAATCTATGAAGCAAGTACTACAGATGGTATTATCCCCATTTTACTGATTAGAAAACTGAGGCTCATATTGGTTAAATGACTTTACCATAGACACAGAACTATTAAATGGCAAAGGCAGGATCTGAGCTCAAGTTTTCCTAATTCCTCTACATCATACTGCTTTTCTATGAGAACTCTTGGCAAAGTGGCAGAGACGAGAGCTGGGGAGAAAGCAACTACTTTTTAAAGTTCTTAATAGTTCATGGAAGTTAATCTAGTGCTTCTATTAAAACAAACTTCAAAAAGTCCAGAGAAATAATATTTATGACCTCATGGCTTGAGATGCCAAAGTGGGTGGGTGGGGAAGATCCAGAGGGATGGGAGGCTTTCAGAAATCAAGTATTGTCAGTACATGTACTCTCATGTATCATCAATTACAGTCCTACTCTGATACCTCTTCTTGGCATGGCAGCAACTCTGGGTTTTTGAAGGTTGTGCCAACTGCGGCAGAGCCTAGCAAACTGGAAATTCCTTGACAATGGACATGGCAATGGGATATCTAACAATCTCTGGAGTATGAGCATTAAATAACTTTGGAGAAGTCCTCGTCTGGTCTGCTTGCTCCCTGGGGATGAGGTTGCTTTTTTTCTTAATTTAAAAGAAAAGTTATTTAATTTTTAAAACTATTTGCCCAATTACACAGTCATAATTTTCAACATGCATTTTCCAAAATTATAAATCCAAATCATCTCCCTCCCTCTTTCCCTCCTCCCCACTTAGAGATGGTAAGCTATTGGATCTGGGCCATATTAATATGCAAAACTCTCTTCCATATTGGTCATTGTTGTAAGAGCTTTCTCTTACAAAACCAAAACCCCAAATAAAATCAAAAGTACACTTCTGTGAAAGATAGTCCTCTTTGATCCTCATCCAACTGACTCCAAGAGTTCTTTCTCTAGAAGTATATAGCCCTGTCATAAATCTTTCAGAACTGTCCCAGGTCATTGCATTGCTGAGAGTACCCAAGTCTTTCACAGTTGATCATTGGACAATACTGCTGGTACTGTGTACAATATACTCCTGGTTCTGTTTATTTTGCTCTGCATCAGTTCATGTAGAACTTTTCATTTTTTTTCTGAAATCATGCTGATGATTTTTTTTCCCAGCAACAGCAATACAAAAAGATGCTCTCCCAAGGTAAAGGTAGTTTTAAAATTGATACTGGTTGAAGTCACATTGATTTTAGGAAGCACAGGTCTTTGGATTTCGTCATAGTTATGAATCATCCCAAAGAGAAAGAAAAAAAAAGGCAGCAAAGGGGCAGCTAGGGCGCTCAGCAGATAGAGAGCCAGATCTAGAGATGGGAGGCTCTGGGTTCAAATTTTACATCATATACTTCCTAGATGTGTGACCCTGGGAAAGTTGCTTAATCTTAGTTGCCTCCTATGATAAAGAATGAATGCTTTGCAACAAACCTGAGTGGTGCATGTCAGAGCGAGTGATTGACAGGAGAGGTGACCAAGAGTCACATGGGAGCCTAAGGTTGAAGATCTGGGATGAGATTCTATGCCACAATGGACAGATGTCTCTGCTGGAAGGACCTTGGTTGAAGGCTTGGAGGAGACAGGTTTCTGGCTTCTCCTGAGACCAGCTAAAGAAGAAAGAAACCTTTGAATCTGGCTGCTGGCAGCTTCAGTAAAGAAGATGGAAGACAGACTTCATCTCTGGACCTGTTTGGACACTAATCAACTAAAGATCCTGGTCCATTTGATTGGACTCCGTGTGTGAGATTTGGCTATTGAGAAATTTACTGCTTAGCTTAATAAGATAGTTTTAGATAGTTTATAGATATTAGATTGTAAGATAACTTGTAGGCTTTCTCTTTACCCTTGTTCCACCCTTCCCTTCCCAACCAATAAATCTGAATTTTTTAATGTTTCCTCTTGTTCTTTCCTCACCAAAATCCCTATCATAACACTACCCATTTCTACACTTCTGCCTTAGAACCAAAACCTGAGTATTGATTCCAAGGCAGAAGGTAAGGGTTAAAAAAAAGGCAATGAGGACTACAACTGGGGAGATGCTTAAAGAGACACATTTGTCTAAATAGGGAACTTTCTAATAAGCTATTTTAAAAAGACATGAACAAATTATGGAAACACAGGAATATAGAAAAGGATGAATACAATAGGCACCAGAGACCAACCAACAAGAATAATGTAAAGAAGATCAAAGCCAAGAATGACTTTATAGATCTTGAGCTAGAAGGAATTTCAGAAGCCATTAAGTCAGTTCCTCATTGTACAGATGAGGAAACTGAGGTGAACAGGGTTATATGACTTGCCCAGGATCATACAGCTAGCAAATAGCTGTGGTTGGATTTGGATTCATATTTTCTAACTCCAAGTCCATCACTCTATCTATTATACCACTGTTAAAAAACATTAAGGTCAAGAAAAAGTATGTTTTTATTTTATTTATTTATTTATTTTTGTAAACCCTTACCTTCTGTCCTGGAATCAATACTGTGTATTGGTTCCAAGGCAGAAGAGCAGTAAGAGCTAGGCAATGGGGGTCAAGTGACTTGCCCAGGGTCACATAGCTAGGAAGTGTCTGAGACCAGATTTGAACCTAGGACCTCCCATCTCTAGGCCTGACTCTCAAACCTCTGATCACCCAGCTGCCCCAAAAAGTATGTTTTTAGATCTAGGCAGAAGAAAAAGGCCTCTATTCTTTCTCGACCTTTGACATGATAATCTGATCTGTTGATGTAGCTGAAGGATACCCTGAGTCTTGCCATCTTCCATGCTACTGCACCATTAAGACTGCTGAGTTTTTCCATTTGTTCTACAGCTGAATTTTCTTTTATATATCAACTCCATCAATTAGAAGATGAACTTCTTTCATTTTTATCCTCAATTCTTAGCACAGTGCTTGTCAAATAGTGAATACTTCATAATCATCTTTTTTATTCATCCACTTGTGGATTTTTATCCTTTTACATAAAACTGGGGTTTGGTAGAAACAAAGGTTCATGAAATTCTATGCTAAACTAGGTGGAACCAGTAGTCTCAATTTTTTTTTTACTGGACCTATTATTTCATTGGAATATTTATCAGATAAATACAAATAGTCTATCTATATCTCACTGAGTATTTGACAGAATTTCTCATGACATCATTGTGGACAGGATGGAGAAATATGGACTGGATAAGTATATAATTGAGGTATGATGGTTGAAAAATAATCTCCTTTAAAGAATATTCATTAACAGATCTATAACACCCCAGAAGGAATGCCTTGAAATACTATAAAATATACTTCTAAAACTAGGATATACCATGTGTAGGGGCCTTCTACTGATATGTTGTTTCAGTTGTGTCTGATTCTTTGTGACCCCATTTCAGATTTTCTTGTCAAAGATAGTGGAGTTGTTTGCCACTTGTTCCTCCAGCTTATTTTACAAATGAGGAAACTGAGGCAAATAGGGTTAAGTGGCTTACCCAGGGACACATAAGGGACCTTAGATACTGAGATGTTTTTACAGATGAGGAAACTGAGGCCTAAATAGCATACCTCATTATACAGCGAGTTAGAATCTGAAGCAGGAGGTTTGGTCAAGTCTAGCACTCTATCCAATAGGCCATCTTGCCTCATCTGACTCTAATCCTCTCACTTTCCTTCCTTCCTTCCTTCCTTCCTTCCTTTTTTCCTTCCTTCCTTCCTTCCTTCCTTCCTTCCTTCCTTCCTTCCTTCCTTCCTTCCTTCCTTCCTTCCTTCCTTCCTTCCTTCCTTCCTTCCTTCCTTCCTTCCTTCCTTCCTTCCTTCCTTCCTTCCTTCCTTCCTTCCTTCCTTCCTTCCTTCCTTCCTTCCTTCCTTCCTTCCCTCCTTTTTCTGTTTCTGTCTCTATATCTTCCTCCCTCCCTCAGTTCCCTTTAAGTTCATAAGTTTATTCAGTCATAAGAAGGGATGTATATTTAGCAAGGAAACATTGTTAAAGAAGCTAAGCCCAGCTTCCTTGTGCCAATGTTGGCTATCCTCTTCATTTCTTGGACCTACTCATTCTCTGGCCCATTTGTATACAGGTTACCTGAAAGTTAGATCCAAGTCCCTAGACTCTAGTTTTGCTTCTCTCATTTTCTATAACTTTTTTTTACCCATAAAAGTTCCAAAATAATATTTGTAAATTCTTTCATTGCCCTAGGGAATAATTGGTCTAGGTCAAGAAACTTGCATTCCATAAATGTAGTCAAGTCCCTTCTCAGTGTCACCATATTTATCTAGGTTGTCAGTTTCCCTTTAATCAGTTTTGTTCCTTTTCTAATTAAAGAGGAAATAGATTTATTCTATAACTACAGATGACTGAATTAGAATCAATTGTTGGAAATTAAAGGGGCATATATTTCATTTTAATGTAAAAAAGATTTTGTATCTTTCTACTTCCACTATCTTCATATTACAAGCTATCCTTCATTTAGCTGCCAGACTAATTCTTCCCATGCACAGATCAGGTCTCTTCTGCTCTTCTTAGTCAGTCAACAAGTATTTATTAAGCTCCTACTATGTGTCAGGTATTATATGAAAAAAAGCCAAAACTATCTCCTCCCTACTCTCACAGAGCTTATAGTCTAATGGAAGAGACAATGTGTAAAGAAATATGTACAAACTATACCAACAGGATAAGTTGGGTATTGTTTCACAGGGATGGCTCTGATTTGGACAACTCAGAAAGACTTCTTGCAGGAAGTAGGACTTCTACTCAGAAATCTTCAATGGTCCCTAATCATTTTTGAAGTAAAGATGAGCTTCCCTTGCCTATTGCCACTCCAGCTTTTCAGAGTTATCTCATATCATTTTCCTCCAGGTACTTTTTTTGCTGCCAAAATGGAGTATTTTCTCTTCTCCAAAGTTTGCTTTATTTTTTCCTGATCACCTATCATTGGTCACAATTTTCACCAGTTTTGTATATGTATATATACATATGTATGTATGCATATATTTCTATATACACACATCATTTTTTTCATGGATTTTAAGAGATATCTGATGGCCACCTACTATGATCCACCAGCTTCCTTACAATGTCAAGAGAAGTTGAGGAAGGGCTTCATCAGATTGGGTGAACTTCTCCCCCAAACCCCAGGAGGAATTTCTTATGGGGTGTAGACAAGTCTCCCCCTATCATGTTGGGTAGGTGTGGATAGATTACAGTCTGCATCATTGGAATATCCACATTAATGAGACCGCAAAACTATGTATGAACATATGTATGTTCACCTATCACATATATTATCTACCAACTAGATTGCCACAAGGTTGGAGAATAGTGTCTTTATATCTCCACTGGTGTCTAGTACTTAATAAATGTCATTTATTCAGTACCTACTATGTGTCATACTATGCTTTATGTCCTGGGTTAAGAGATTAGGTTAAAAAGAAAGACAATATCAGCCCTTCCCCCTCCTTTTGACTAGAAAAAATGAAAAACATTTTAAAACTGTGTACTCCTTGGAGACAACAAGTAAACAACTACGCATGTTCAAGATATAGGCAGGATAACATGGATATAATCCCAGAGTGGAGCCACCAGCATTAAGGGGGATCAGGAAAAACTTCTTTCAGAAGGTAGTTTTTTAGTTGGGATTTTTAGGAAGCTAGGGAAGCCAGATAGCAGAGCCAAGAAGTGAGAGAATTCCAACCATTGGGGCAGCCAGTGAAAATACCCAGAGTCAGGAGATGGAATATCTTGTTTGAGAAATGAGGAATAAGGAGACCAGTGTCACTGTATCATAGAGTATATGGAGAAGGAAGTAGGTTGTAATACTGTTGTCAAGATAGGAAGAGGATAGGGAAGTAGGTGACTCAGTGGATTGAGAGCCAGGCCCAGGGATGGGAGGTCCTGGGTTCAAATCTGACCTCAGACACTTTCTAGCTGTGTGGCCTGGGCAAGTCACTTAACCTCCATTGCCCAGCCCTTCCCACTCTTCTGCCTTAGAACCAATACACAATATTGATCTAAGGTGGAAGGTGAAGGTTTAAAAAAATTTTTTAAAATAGGAAGAAATCAGTTTACAAAGGGCTTTAAAAGCCAAACAGATTGGACAGCTAGGTGGCTCAGTGGTTGCAGTGACAGGCCTGGAGTTAAGAGGATCTGGGTGCAAATGTGGCATTATATACTCTCTAGCTGTGTGACCCTCAGCAAGTCACTTAACCTCAATTGCCTAGCCCTTATTGTTCTGCCTTGGAATGGACACAAATCAATTCTAAGACAGAAGGTAAGGACTAAAAAAAAAAGCCAGAAGATTTTATGGTTGATTTTGGAGTAGATAGACAGCCACTGGAGTTTTTTGAATAGGAATAAGAGGGAAAATGACATGATACTGAATTTCCTAAAAATTAGAACTTTTTGTTTTAAATTTATACACACACACATTTAACACCACCTTCATTTTTCAGTATATGCAATTAGAACTTTATAAAGTGAGATGCACTGGTTTTTAAGGTAGTGACTTTCTAATAATTGGAAGAGTTCAAACGGAGGCTGGATAACCATCTGGCAGTGATGTTGCAGAGAGATTTCTGCATGGAATAGATTGTATTAAGGTCACTTCTGACAGCAGGCTTCTTTTATCATGGGGATTTCAATATTGTAAGTTGAGGAGTAAGAGCAGCCCTCTAGCTAAGGACACTGAAGGAAAATGAGAAGTAAAAGACATTTCCATTGATGCATTATCATTCTTATTCAAAAAAAGACCCAATAGGTTAAATATACTTCAAATTTATTCTGTGTGGGTTTCTTGGTCAAGCTCTTTGGGAGGTGGGGGAGTTTGGATAGGAGACTGCTTCTGGACTTTCCATGTTTAGCAATATTCTACTCTTCCATGCTTCAGACAAGAAAAATGTGACTTCCTCCAATTTCCTACTCTTCCATCATTATGCATTTTTACTTTTTCTTTCAGCTTGTCTACAAAGAAGAAAAGCAAAATCATAAAAAAAATGCCTGGTTTGCATAGGTGGCTCCCATTTTTGAATAAAATCTTGATCAAGGATCTAAGCCAAGAGGAAAAGCTCTCAGAATAATGAAAGTGAGTTCTGATAGGATTGTAGGGTTCAGATTAAAGAGATAAGAGTCAAGAGTAGGAATTCTTCCAAATAGATCATCAACTTAAAAAAAAAAAGCTTTTTTCCTATAAATGTTCAGCAATGCTTAGAGTAATGAAACCAATAGAAGAAGAATCAAGTCAATGTTATTCCTATCCGGGAAACTATACTAACCATGTTGTTGTTCAGTCCTTTTTCAGCTGTCTCTGACTCTTTGGGGCTTTCTCAGTAAAGATATTGGAGTAGTTTGCCATTTCCTTCTCCAGTCCATTTTACAGATGGAGAAACAGAGACAAACAGGGTTAAGTGACTTGGCCAGAGTAACACAGCCAGTAAGTGTCTGAGACTAGATTTGAACTCCAGAAGATGAGTCTTCTTGACTCCAGGCCTAGCTTTCTCTGTGCCACCTAGCTGCCCTATGTTAACTGTAGTAGTGTATATTTGAAAAAATATGATTTTTGAGACATGTCTTTTGAGGTTGAGCAGCCAGGTGGCTTAATGATTTGATCACACGGGACTTGAGATTAGGAGTCCTTGTGGGGAGCCAACACACCCCTATTGGTTGACACAGATTGGTCTGGTCACAGTCTGGGAAACCAGGAAACTGCAAAGCAGTCCCCGAGAACAAAAGCCCCCTGCTAACCCTCTTCTGTGACCTCTCTCTAACTTTCCCTACTAATGGACTTGTTATGATTATTATTCTCTGCCCAATACAGGAGAAATAATATGAGAGCAAATACTTATAGGATCAATATATACATATATATATCCCACTTTAATCCCCCTAGATTATTACCCCAAAAGATTGCATTTACAGAATTAAAGCCCAAAGATTATTGCCCCCTCCTTTCCTTCTCCACAGAGCTACATTCACTCCCATTACAAGCCAGGCAAGCCAAGAACATCAATCACCTTCAAGATACACTCCACTGAATCAGTTTGTGGACAGAAACCAGGCAACATTGCCAGATGTGTTAAAGTAACACAAGAAAATAGAACTTGTATATTGAGGAAAACCTCAAAGGTAGATATTTTATTATCCCTGTTTTAAAGATGAGAAATTAAGGCAAACAAGGGTTAAGTGACTTGCCCAGGATCACATAGCTTGGAAGTGTCTGGGAACAGATTTGAACCCCAGTCCTCCTGACTCCAGGCCTGCACTCTATCTAATGTGCCACCTCACTGCCCCTGTGAACTTTCAAACAGTATCAAACCAGTCAGCCTGGTAGGACAATCAGTGAAAATATTGTCTGGCTAACCTTTGGCCATTCCTGATCTCAGCCAGGTAGTGACATTGATAGAAATATGGAAAGTGAATGGGGTTCTCCCCATGTCAAAATCACAGAATCCTTCAGGCTGGATCCTCATTTTTCTGTCTCCCCTAAGTGCTTCTGGGGCTTCGGTAGGTCAGAATTCCTCAAGTTAGTCCCATGTCCATGCCATAGTGCTTCTCTGTCCCAGACGTTGCCTGGGTTTTTAAAAAGCATACTTTTAATAAAGAGAGCATCATCATTTACCATGCATTCAGACAGAGAAAGTGGGTAGGTAATATTTTATACCCATCTGACAGATGAAAGAATATTCTACAAGACCATTATTTAAATTTCTCATTGAGTACTGACTGATGAAAACTGTCTGGGTGCTGCCTGAGTGTGTATACTTCCCTTTTTGTCCTCTTACTCCCAAATGAGGTAGTGATAGCCCCCAGCCCCAGCCCCAGCCCAGATTGTTTGAATCCACCTAGCATTTCAGGCTCTGTTTGGGTAGAATGCCTTTCATAAAAAGCAGAAACTGTTCCGGAGACTTAGAAAAGTGTAGGCTGCTGAATAGTGCATATTCTTTGTCCTTGGAAAGATGACAAAAAAGGAGAGTAGTTTGCCTGTCATTTAAAAGATAAGCACTCAGAATGGTACTGAAAGTACCCAGTGCACCAGATTGTCATGGCACAAACTTCTTAGGGAGATTGTATGGTACTTGGGGTATTATTATTATTGGTACCTTAATCCTGGCAGGGATTCTAAACATTCATCTTTTGCCACCATTATTTGATATAAAAAAAAAATCCTTATCTTCCATCTTAGAATCAATGCTGTCTTTTGGTCCTAGGGCAGAAGAGCAGTAAGGGCTAGGCAATGGGGGTGAAGTGACTTCTCCAGGGTCCCACAACTAGGAAGTGTCTGAGGCCAGACTGGAACCCAGGACTTCCTGTCTCCAAGCCTGGCTCTCTATTCACTGAGTCACCCAGCTGCCTTCCCTCACTAAATAGTAATCCAAGAGGGATTTGGAATTGCCTTAAACTGATCAATTCATTTTGTATGAGATCACCGTGAAGATGGCCTGGATGGAGGGGGAGATTATTCTTGAAGATTGGTGTTCATTTTATTTAGGGTGCCACAGAAGATCCAAGGCAAATTGCTTACAATGTAAAAACAAAACAAAACAAAACAAAACAGATAGTTTAGAGTTCTCAGGGGGAACAAAACCTAAGGGTACAGGTTTTTCTCAAATGAATGAGGAGCCAGATGTTCATGGAAGTTTTGTTTGTTGTGATGTCATAGGAAAAGCATACTTAATCACATTGTTAGATTTTGCATAAAGGTGGTATCAACTTAAAACCCAAGACAGAGGCAGCAAGGTGGTTCAGTGGATAGAGAGCCAGACCTGGAGATGGGAAGCCCTGGGTTCAAATTTGTTCTCAGCCACTTTCTGGCTGAAGCAAGTCACTTAACCCCTGTTGCCTGTTTTTTTTTTTTTCCTGCCTTAGAACCAATACTTAATATTGATTCCAAGATGGAAGGTAAGGGTTTAAATGCATAAAATAAAATAGAGTATTACAAAGGAAATCAACTGTATTAAAGTACACTTAAAATATTTGTTAAAAAAATGTTCACAGAGCCCCTAAAATCTCTCTATGAACCTCAAGTTAAGAACAACTACTTTACTAGCTGTGTGACCCTGGGCAAGTCATATAACTCTCATTGCTTAGCCCTTACCACTCTTCTGCCTTGGAACCAACACAAAGTATTAATTCTGAGATAGAAGCTAAGGATTAAAAAAAATAACAACCAACAAACCAGCTGCTTTAGCTACTGAATCCCCCCTACTTCATTTAGAAAAAGAAACATGGCATGGTGGGATGGGGCACTTCACACTTCTGACAGGATTCAAGAGACACGAGGTTCAGTCTTGGCTTGCTACTACTAACTAGAAGTTAACCAATGAGCACATCTTCTAACTTCTCTTTTTCTAAGTTCTCTCACTTATGAAAGAATGGAGTTAAACTGATGAGGCTTCTGTTTTCTTCCAACTCTTAAATCTTGTGGTTGATTTATTATACAACTTGAACTATTAACAACTTCTCAGTAATTCAATTGCTAAATAATATTAAGTCCATCCATTTGAAAAGAAATGTGGCTCATCTACTTTGTTGGTGTTTTCATAAAACTAACTAAATTGTATTTATTACTTCAATTGTTTTCTTACATTCAACTTGGAGGGAGAGAGTTAACTGGGTATTTTACTGTAACCAACAAATTGACTAATTTAATTTTTTAAAGTGAAGAAACGTGAACTGATATCTGCATGATAGACACATTATCTTCTTCTCCAAACCTACTCTTCTTCCCAATTTTCCTCTCTCTGTTGGAGGTACTGCCATCTTCATAGCCATGCAAGTTTGGTACCTCCAGGTCATAATATGTTTTTTGATTGTTTGCAAGATACACCATTACAAATGTATTTGCATCAACAATTAGCACCAGGAAAGCTGAATTATTGGCGAATCATTATTATTAATTAAAACTTCAGGAATCCATGCTTTTTTTTGGGCAGGTAGGTTCTGTCCCCATTGACACAAATCAAACTTGTCCTGCTTAAAAGATGCTTTTCCAGAGTGGCTGAAGTTGAAAACATTGTCAGCCTGCTTCCTACTCTAGTTACTACAGCTGCATCCTGATTTATCAGACTGGACCTCAAACAGCATCCTTCCCCTGGCCCATCTTAAGCCTCTCCAGCTTGTTAAGACCTGTGTAAATGTGAACTCTCATGGC
Organism: Monodelphis domestica; assembly: GCF_027887165.1. NCBI lineage: Eukaryota > Metazoa > Chordata > Mammalia > Didelphimorphia > Didelphidae > Monodelphis > Monodelphis domestica. The sequence continues at coordinate 77,381,005 of NC_077231.1, forward strand.
ATGGCCTTAGGGAATCCAGTCACCTCCAGCCATGTTAGGGCATCAGAGGAGGCCTTCCATGGAGGAAGGAAAGGGAGGAGGAGTGGATCAGTGAATCTTAGCTAGAATGCACTGCTTCCCCTTCTGCTCTGCTAGAGTTAATGCCACTGTCCACAATATCTCCCTCGTGACTCGCCATCCCATGGAGCAATTTATGCCCTGGAGAAAGCTGGCTGGATACTTGGAAAGCTTTATTAATTGATTCTACGATGTTGTTTCCTCCAAGAATGAAAGAACTCATGCTGAATGACATTGGCCTAGGACATTATACACAGCACATACTGTACAGAGTGTTGGCAAAGGGAAGATCATAAACCATCTCTGAGCAGAAAGATGGCAGAGCATGACATGAACAATCAATAACTGAAGAGTTATTGCTTGATCATCTGCTGAATCTTTGATCTGTGTTTTTAAGAGAACTTTGAAGACATTAATTAAAGCCCCCAAACCCTACCCTGAGGTGGGTGAAGCAGTCATTGCCTGGTTTTACTGAGATCTAATTCTGAAGCAGAGGAAGGCTGAGAGATTTATGAAACCCGCAGAGCGGCTCATTGGCAGAGTTGGGTTGAGAACATAGAGTTCTTGAGTGACTCACTGTCCAGTGGGGTAATCATTTGGCCTGGCTGCATTACAAGACAGTTAAGGGACTTGAGAATGAAAATTCACAAATATACAAGACTGTATCATGGTAGGATGAAAGACATCAATTGCTGTATAAAATTACAGGAGGAATTAAAAGGAAATCAGGTGTGAGAATAAAATGATCATGAAAATGAGGAAGGAAAAACACATGTCCCACCAAAAGAACACTCCATTACATCACCAGTTTATTATCAAAGCAATGAGGCCCTGGGCTTCTGGATACAAAACCATCTTCAGACATAACTCAATATTAACATAGTGTGCTTTTTCACAGGATAATACTTTGGCAAGTTCTTTTTCTGGTAAATTACTTCATTCAGCTCCATGGTTGTTTATAGTATCAGGAGTTCATGTAGTCATAAAATGTTTCCTTTCTTATGGATATCATATTTGATGGTCTATGGTACAAATACAGGTTTTTGGTTTGGTTTGGTTTGAATCTGTGAGTAGGAAGAAATTTTTCCAATATCTTTTGGTTGAGGAAATGAAGAAAATTTTAATGGAAAAACTTCACAATGTTTGAATCCTTGGAAATAAGTGGAGGGGGAAAAGTTCTTCTCTAAGCCTCTCTTTTTCCTATCTTTCCAATTATTACTTTTTTAAACCTGTACCTTTATGTCTTAGAATTGAGGCTACAAGGCAGAATAGTGGTAAGGTGTTGTTATTACCTGGGGTTAAGTGACTTGCCCAGGAAGTGTATGAGGCCAGATTTGAACCCAGGATCTCCTGTCTTCAGACCAGGCTCTCTATCTCCTGAACCACCTAGTTGCCCCTTTCCTATTACTTTTGAGAGTACCACTCACCATCCTCCATGTCACCCAGGCTCTCAACCTACTTGTCACTCTCAACTCTGCACTCTCTTTCTCCATATCCAATTCATAGCCAAGTCCTGTCAATTTTACCTTCATAATATTCCCCTTCCCTACTTGGACACTGCTACCACCCTTGTGTAGGTCCTAATGACCTCATGTTTGGACTATATTGGACTAACATCAGTCTTCTCAATGGTCTCAACCTTCCACAAGTCTCTCCCCACTCCTATTCATTCTCCATATAGCTATTAAATTGGTCCTCCTATAGTATATGTCTGATATTGCCACCATCCCCCTCCCTTAGCCATTAAATCAAATCCCTTTTATGTCTAGTATTGAATATAAAATTTTCTGATATTTAAAGTCCTTCATAATGATACTCCCATATCTATAACTCCCACCTTTCTTCTAACTTGATTCTTCCCAACTCCACCACATGTACTTAAAAATCCTCCAAAAAACTCTTACTTTCTCTCTTAGAATCAATTCTAAGAGAAGGTCAAGGGCTAGGCAATGGGGGTTAAATGACTTGCCAGGTCCACACTGCTAGGAAGTATCAGAAGCCAGATTTGAACCCAGGTCTTCCTGCCTCTAGGCCAGGTGCTCTCTACCCACTGAGCTACCTAGCTTTCCTACTACTCTTTAGTCTAGAGACATTGGCTTCCTTGCTATTCTTAGCATGAGACATTCTGCTTTTTGTTTCTCTGAAGTACTCTCCATCATCTGTCTCCTGGCTTTCCTGGCTTTCTTTAAGTCTCAGTTTATCCTATCTTCTCTATGATGCCTTTCCTTATCCTCCTAATGGCTCTGCTGATTACTTCCAAGTCATCCTGTCTAGAGCTTGTTTGTCCATAGTTGTTACAAGTTGTCACTCTTATTAGATTATGAGCTCCTTTCTTTGTGTCAATAGCACTTACAGTGCCTGGCACATAGTGAGCACTTCATAATTGCTTGTTGACTTGACTTTCCAGCTTGTACAATCTGACTACCTATGCCTTTTATATAATGAGTGAAAATGATTTCATCTGCTTTTCAGTGACTAATACAGTTATAAGAATTTAAATTTAGGTTTTATGCTAAATATGAGAATTCTAAAGTAATATTGTGGTCACTGTTTTAAAAATATTACAGCTTAAGTTAAAATGACTTTTAGTAGCTTTATTTGCCAAGGAGTGGAAAGAGTGAAAGTGGGAAAATGTAGAAAAAGAGACAGAAAGTACTGCCTACCTACAAATATCCTGAGTTTAATCCTAATGTCTCCAGATTGAAAGTGAATCTCACTAGAATCCAAAATTCTAATTAGGGAGGCTGAAATCCAAAGAAGCAGGAGGCACTGAAGAATTCACCGAGAACCACACGAGGCTAAGACTGTCAAGAATATTACCAGAGCTCATGATGAAGGGAGTGTCCCATCAAAGTGCCAACAAGCAGAGAGGGTTTCCTCACCAAAGAACCAAGGAAGGAATCTCTCCACTCACCACTGCAAGCTGATGAAGGATTCAGAGAAAGAGTCTCCTCCTCTAGTCAGGTTCACCAATGCAGAGAGAATGCCGAATCCTCAAGCTGGCCTTTTTAAAGCAGTTTTCTCCACATCACTTCCTGTCACTTCCCCACTTTATGGGAACCAATCACAGTCTTTCAATTTGTCTAGCACTGCCCAGGGGGTGATCAGTAGCCTCTGGAGTTGTCACCTACTCTAGCAAGTGACTTGTGAACTCTCATACTTAGTGACTGGTAAGATACTAAGTAGGGGTACTTAAGTTTTTGATTGATTAACTTAAAAGTTGCTGATTGGTAGACAAAGAGAATTTGATTCACTCTTCACACAGTAAATGGGGAAAAAAAAATAAACTTTGCCTGTACTTTCTATTCCAGAGCAGAGAAGTAGGTTTGACATTCATTTATAAAGTCTTGTGAAATATGCATTATTAGGCATTCTCGTGATGCCTATGCCTGGCCATCAAAGCCATTTTGAGCAGTGGGAGGGTAGTGGAGGCACTGGATTATACTTTCTTTCATTACTTCTTTTTACCATCAAAATTCCGTAGCTACTCTATGTCCAACTGCTGGAAGCATATTCAGGCCTAGAGGAATTTTTCCTCCTGTGCTCTGACAGTATTGTTTGCTTTCTAATAGGGTTTAGTAATATTGGATTTTTCAAGCTTTTTTCCTCATTCCTTTGTCCCGACAATCCTAGAAATGCCTTTACATTTCCTGCCCCAGAGCAGCTTCTAAAATTGGGATAATTAAGACTGAGAATATAAGCTCCAGTCTGTCTAATAAACAAAATCTAGATTTGGCCAAAGATGTACAGGGGACAGCATGGCCATATCCTCCATTTCCCCATTGGGATGAACAGAGGAACATCAATGTTAGCCAGACCTATGTATTAATTAGAATCTTTGAACTTCATCTCCAAGAAGCCCCTTAGTATTTCCCAAAATTCCCTTTAATCTCTCCTGTGCCTCCCCATTTGGGTGATTATGTGATTGTTTTTAAGTGGCAATAGCTCCTCCCACACTCTCTTTTCTCTTGCAACCTGGTTGGATTTAGGTAGTTCTTTTGCTTTAGTTATTATTAATAAAACTTTATAAAATATAATAGTTATTGTATATTAATTTTAATCTTTATACCTAACTTGATTTCTTCATCTATATTGGCAAGGATATTGGAATCTTATAATCAGGCATGTGATTTTCCCCCAACCACATGAGGGGATCAGGGAGGGACTGGACAATATTAGTTGACCTTCTCTTTAGGTATCCACCCATGAGAAATGTCTTGGGTTGTATAAGGGAGCTTTCAAAATTATATCTGAATGCTTTGAGACTCTGGATGAATTGTCTTTGGTCACTGGGAGAGATCATGAACCAATGAATTGCTAGCCTAATTAACAGATTGATTTTTCTTACTTGGAACCTCAATCTCTCCAAAGTTTTAATCATCACAAGATAGATATCACAAGACAAAGCTGACCAAATGGAATCTTTTGAATTTCCTTGTTGCTGATGCAAAGGTTGTAGAAGAACTGTAGGCTTATGTTAGTCACTTCAAAAAAAAAAACTGGAGGAAAATAATAGTGCAGAATTTCAAAGGAAATTTCACTAGGGAATTACCTAGCATTTGTTATAAAGACTAGCCAGTTTGATGTTAAGGAAAGTCTGTCCAAGGGAATCAAGGGACCTAGATTCTCAACCCAAGTTTGTTCCTCAGTTATGGGACTTTAGTGGCTTCTTTTTGTCTCCTGAATAAAATTTCGACTTCTTTGCCAGGCTTTTCAGAGGACTTCCATAATGTGGTGTCACCACCTTTCCAGCCAGATCTCCTCATTACTCTCTGCCCAATGTAATGCCTCCCCAATCCCACTCCCAATGTAGCAAGGATTGTAGCTCCCATTCCTACCAGAATCCTGACACAGATGTACATTTAGGGTGAACCAGGTGCATGTCTAAGCACACCCAATGACTCAAAAAATGAGAATTTTAAGTCATTTTGAAAATTATGTTTTAATGAAAAATTCAGTTGTTGACTTAAAAAATTAGTTTAGTAAAGTTTGTTTCTTTAGTTTGATAGTTAAAAACAATGTCCTTTATGACAAAGCATGCAATAAGTGAGTCTTAAATAGATTGAACATTCTAATAAATAAATAAGGTCTAGACCTTAATGAAATGTGGTACATACTTCTATGGTTCTTGGTATTCTTATTGACTTATTTTTCCTTATCCCACTGGAAAATCCCTACTTCCTCTTAGATTACAGAATCATAGGATGATAAATTTAGAATTGAAAGATACTTTAGAAATCATCTAATGCAACCCTGGCATTTTACAGTCGAAGAAACTAAGATCTAGAGAAGTTTTGTGACTTATCTAAGGCCACACAAATAGTAAAGAGCAGAACAAGGCTTTGAATCCAAGTCTTCTCACTCCAAATCCAGCGCATAGATCCTGTATATTCATGAATCATCTTGACATCTCAAGGTAGAGAAAGTAAAACAAACTGATTAGTGAAAGAATGCTCATACCTCCAACCATCGGAAACAGGAAACCTAGAATTGTATCATGAACTCAAAGCATCACACTAATGTCCCCTGCAGTTTAGGCTATATTGTGGGCTATCCTTTTGGGCTCACACAGACCTGGTTTCATCTTGGGGTAGGGCAGGCTGTTTGTTTATCACCAGGGATAGTATTAGTATCTATCTAGATCTTTTCTCCAACAAGTCTATGATCTGGCACAGAAATGACTCCTACATTAACCACTAATTTCCTATGGTTCAAATTTATTCAATCTCAGTTTCTATGTTTTGTGTGTGTGCTTGCTTGTTTGCTTTTTGGTGGGAGCCTTCCATGCCCAGCTGCTCCCAACACCCTCCTCAAAGGAAGTAATCATGAAATATAGTCTGAGACTTCTGGGTAGTGTACTAGCCTTTGATCTCTCCCAGTCTTTACTCCTGAACCACATTATAAAAAACTTTTTTTCAGTCTTCTCATGACCGCACTGAAGTCACCAAGTATAAAAATGTCCATCTAATTTGGAGGGTCTTTTCCACTACTTGGAAGAATTTGCCTTCTCATGCTTTGCAACAGATGTTGACACATAAGCTATAATTAGGCAGTGGTTTTTTTTGTTTTGTTTTGCCAATGTGTATCATGAACACTGCTATATGGGACAACCAAATATTCCAGGAAATGGTATTTCTTGTTGCCTTTGACCACATGATAAAATCATATCTGTCCATTCCTTCATTTACCTCTAAAAAAACAACAACAAACCCTGACCTTCCATCTTAGAATCAATTCTGTGTAAAGGTTTCAAGGCAGAAGAGTAGTAAAGGCTAGGCAATGGGGGTTGAGTGACTTGGCCAGGGTCACATATCTAGCAAGTGTCTGAATTCAAATTTGAACCCAGGACCTTCTCTCTGTAGGGCTGACCCTCAATCAATTGAGCCACTTAGCTGCCCCTTTAAAGAATACCTCTGAACCCTCCTTCCATTGAGATATAACTTTCTTTTGCTCTTTTGATTTCACTTATAGCAAGAAGCATAATAACATAATTTAGTTCTACTACTACTACTTCATTTTAACCATTTTTCATTGGATTTTTAGGGTACCAGCAGAAAATTCACATTCAGAGGAGCTCTAAATGGGATGTGATCCTTAGGACTCATTGTACTCTGATTTTCTTATTGTGGTAGTGGATGTAGATGGAAAGCCTTTTCATATTTTATTATTTCTTTTATGTGTTTCTGTGGCCCAGTAATTCATCACCAAGTAGCTAGTCCACTGATGATGGACTTCTGTACTTAGCTGGGCTACTTTCCAGCAGGCAAAGTCAGTATTGCTGGTACTGTACTCATAGCCTTTCTAACTTGAAGAATGATCTGCCAGAGTTTATCCTCCATTAGCATAGAATTGGAGTACCCAAGACCCCTTCTAGCCATGACAGGACATCACAGAATGACTTTATTTCTGGAGAGAGAAATTCAAACACTTCTAATGAAGTATTGGGGATTGGAGGGAATTCCCTTCCTCTATATAATATAGATAATTTTGTAAATAAACTGAATTCTTAAAAATTGATATATAGACTAAAGATCTATTCTATAAATGGAGGGAGAATAGTGTAATTGAACTACAGACTGGGAAATAGAGAGACCTAGGCTCATATGCCCTGCTCCTAATTAACTTAGTGACTTTGTTTCCTTGTTTGTAAAAGAAGCATTTCAGAGAAGGTGACCAACACCAGGAAGGTGACAGAGGGGCTCAGAAAGAAGGCAGGAGGATGTCAAAGACAAATTCTGTCTATTTCAACAATTTGGCTAGAGGACATAACTAGAGGGAACATGGTCATTGACTCAAAATAAATGAGAAAACTTTCTTCTTCCTTTCTCCTTACTATCTTATATGATTCCTGACCATACTCCTCTGTACCCCAAACCTAGAACTGAGACTAGTACCATGGCAGCTAGGTGGTTCATTGGATAGAGAGCCAGGCCTAGAAATGGGAGGTCCTGGGTTCAAATCTGGCCTCAGACACTTCCTAGCTGTGTGGCCCTGGACAAGTCACTTAACCCCCATTGCCTAACCTTTTCTTCTCTTCTGTCTTGGAACCAAAACAAAGTATTGATTCTAAGAGGAAAGGCAAAGGTTTTTATTAGAACAAAAGCAACAACAACTTATTGTGAGATAGCCTTGGATTCCAACCTCCATTTAGAACAATGTTTTAGTGGATTAACTTCTCAGATTCTATAGAGTTAGTTTACAAGTGAATAAAAAAGCCCATTTGTAAATGGAGTTCTGTGTGTGTGTATGTGTGTGTATGTGTGTGTGTGTACACTTCTTTTATATCCCCTAACATTTAGCAGAGACAGTTTGATGTAATAGAAGAAGGGCTAACTCCAGATTTCAGAAGGCATGGATTTAAGTCCTTCATCTGACTTCTGACAGGGTGACTTGTCAAATCATTCAGCCTCTCAGTGCCTCAGGTAATCATCTCAAATTTGAAATCACATAACAGGGGCAATGAAGTAGCACAGTGGGTAGAACATCAGGCTTGGAGTTGGGAGGACTTGGGTTCAAATCTGGTCCCAGATACTTATAGCTGTGTGACCCTGGGCAAATCACTTAACCCTGATTACTCATCCCTTGTTACTTTTCTGTCTTAGAATTGGTACTAAGACAGAAGGTAAAGGTTAAAAAAAAATCACAAAGCAGTTTCTGATCTACTTTGGTACAGGGAATTTCTAGGTTTGGAGTTCCCCACACTAATTAAATCTAAGGTCCTGACCTGAACAAAAACTAAAACCCACCTTTCACAGTGTCAGGCGGCATAACACCTTCTCAATCACCATCTATTGACAGACTAAATTATGCTGCCATTGATTCCAGCCTTCTGAAGAAAGCTGTCAACATAATCCACCACTCCCTTTCAGACTGCTTTAGGATGTAATCAAAGTGATGTTTCCAAAGTCAATGTGTTGGGCTTTGTATCTAGTACAAGAATGTTGAGTATGGAGTTGCAGAACTTAGTTTCCAGTCTGAAATCTGCCACTTCTCTCACCTAGCACAAAACAACTTTACCTTTTGTTGTTCATTCGCTTTTAGTTATGTCCAACTCTTTGCGTCCCTTTTTGGGGTTCTCTTGGTAAAGATACTGGAGTGGTTTGCCATTTCCTTCTCCAGCTCAGTTTTACAGATGAGGAAACTGGAGCAAACAGAGTTAAGTGACTTTCCTAGAGTCACACAGATAGATTTGAACTCATAAAGATGAATATATAAGCACTATAGCACCACCTAGTTTTCTTGACTTGACTTTGTTGGGTCTCAGTTTCCTCATTTATGAAATGAAGCAGTTGGAATGAATGACCTCTTAAGGCCTCTTGGACTTCTCAGCTCATACTCCTACCATGGCTTGGAAGCCTTGAAGACTTAGGGTTTAATAAAAGGTTGACTTGCTTCCCATTACTCTCCATTTCTAATGCCGAACCAAAGAGTCCTTGTCACCCAGCATAAAGCCAGGCTTGACTTTCTTTCTCTAAATGTCAATAGAATGTGATAGCCATCTTTGTTTCTGTGTAAAAACTTGCGTGATATTTCTAAACAGCTTGAAGAAATAATGTCCTTATGCTTCTCTGTGTTCTTCAGTTGTCAGATTCATTGCTGGGCTACATCTAAAAGATGGTTGTTGTTTACAATTTCCCAATTTCTCAGAAGGAAATTAATATTACATGAAGCCTTTGTTTCCTTCTTTTCTTCTATACTAGGCAACAGTAATTTGCATGGTGAGTCCTAAGAACAATGGAGATCAGATTGCCCTGAAGACTCTTTGCATTTTGCCCAGACAGAATTACTCACCCATTTGAGTTGCTCACCTTTAGGAGAAATGTCAATTTCTTCCTTGTCCCCCCTCTTCACTCCCCCCAATTTTTTATTCTTTGGAAACCAACTTTTGATTCGCCATTCTCCCTACCAATCAGCAGCAGCTTCCAGAAGGACTCTTTTCAGGTTTTCTCTTTAGTAAATAACATCTGGGCCCCTAATCTCAGTTCTAAAGTGATCCCTGAACAACCTTTTGAAAGAAATTAGACCAAGTGCAGCATTCTGCTTAGTATGATTTTGATTTTGGCCCACAGAGTATGCTAAGAGTTTGCTTAAGTCTGTTTTTCTTTGAGGAGGTGGTAGATGCATGAAAAATCACCCTTGTTGTTCAGCTATTTAGTTGTGTCCAAATCTATATGGCAAAGATACTTAGTAAAGATATTGCAGTGGTTCACCATTTCCTTCTCCAATGTGTCCCCATTTTATAGATAAGGATCTGAGGCAAATATGGGTAAAGTGACTTGCCCAGGGTCACACAGCTAGTAAATGTTCAAGGTTGGATTTGAACTAAGATCTTCCTGACCCCAGACCAAAATATTCTATCCACTGTGCCTCCTAGTAGCTCTGAAAAATCACTTAATATACTTCAAATCATGGTTCATTTCTTATTCAGAATCTCAGGACTTAGTCAGCATTGGCATCTTGCCATCTCCTTTGCCACCATGGTACTTGTCTCTCTCTCTCTGCTCCCCCTACTTTTCTGCCCCTTGCCCTATGAACCATAATCAAATCAGCATGATACTACCATTACTGTTGGAATGGAAATACCAATCTGCCATTTTTTTTTCCAAAGGAGAACTTAGTTTAATTAAAAGATACAATTTGTCCAGGGCTAAGGGTTGTCTTCTGCCCTGAAGCATCAGGCTCATTTCTGAGGGTCCCATATTGGGGGAATTTGACAACCCTGGATGACAAAAACCAAGAGGAAGGCATGAATTCATGCCTTAATATTGGAGGAAGAGCTGAAGGAAATGAGGAGGCTTCTTCTGAAGAAGAGAAGACTTGGGGTGGGGGAGTAGAGAAGATGCCCAAAAGGTGTCCATCTCCTCTGCTGTGTGGCTTCTCTTAGCTTGTTTATAGCACCTTGCTGACACAGTAGGCAGCCAAGTGCCACAGCAGATAGTGGCAGGCTTGGAGTCTAGAAGATTCATCATCCTGAGTTCAAATCCAGCCCCAGACACTAACTAGCTATGTGACCCTGGGTAAGTCACTTAACCCCACCTTAGTTCCTCATCTGTAAAATAAGCTGGAGAAGGAAATGGCAACCAGTATCTCTGCCAAGAAAATCCCAAATGGGGTCACAAAGAGTCAGACACGACTGAACAATGACCGCAAGGTTGAATGCAGTGGTGTCTGAGGTCCCTTCCAGCTTTCAGGCTATGACCCTATAGTTTGACTTCTCCACAAGTGATGACTAGACCCTGTCTTCCAGCATCCTTGAACACTTGTGTGGTTAACCAAGACTTTTGGATTGTCAGTGATCAGCATTTTGGGTAAATAGGAGCTAGATATGATGGCTTCACTCACAATCTCTGTGATTACCTCTGCAAACAAAACTCACTTTCCCTGGCCATAGCTCCCCAATATCTATTTTATCTCCTTATTAGAATATAAGATTTTCAAAGGCAAGGACTATTGTACTTACCTGAACACACAGCACATGCTAATTTTCAGACATGAGGTTGAGTTGTTTCAATCTTCTACTTCTTGTTCCATCAAACTGAACATCTATATAATTTTATTCTTCATTAGTTTCAGTCATGTCCAACTCTTCCTGACTCCATTTGAGTTTTTTTTGGCAAAGATAATGGAGTAGTTTGCTATTTCCTTCTCTGGATCATTTGAGAGATGAGGAAACTGAGGCAAGTACCATGCCCAGAGTCACACAGCTTATAAATGTCTTAGGCCAGATTTGGATTCTGGAAAATGAGTCCTTGACTCTATGTCTAGTCCTTTATCCACTGTGCCACCTAGCTGTCTACAAAACACCCAAATGGTATTTAATAAATGCTTAATTGATTGGTTGCTAAGGTTTTTCTTAATCTTAACCTCAGAACAGGTTAGAAACTCCAGAACTCAGCTTCTTAGAATTCTTCTACTCCAGGGATATCTGAGGATCTCTGGCTGCCCTGAAAGCTCAGGAAAATCCCTGCACCTCTTCAGGCTGCCTTTTTTCTACCTGTCAAATGATGGTAACATGCACCTCAATAGCATTGAAGATTTGATTGGGCTAAAGCAGGTGTAATGATGCTGGGTTTCCTGGGATGAAAAGCTTTTCCTGAGTGCAATATATTGTGATTTTAAGTATAATGCTTCCCTGATTTGGAGTGCAAATGAATGTCCAGGCTTCATACTTGGTGGAGGTAATATCTGACCTAGGGTGAGATAGGAAGCTTTCTGGCCTGGCAGCTTTCTGGTCTGTCTTAGCAGGAAATGAATACAGATAATTTTTTGAAGCTTGAATGAATGAATGAAAACCTTTTTATTAAGCACTTATGATGTGCCACACTTTGGGCTAAATAATAGAGATACAAATACAAAAGCAATGATACCCTCTGCCCACAAAGAGCTTACATTCTCCTTGGGGAGTTAACAAATGTAGAGGAATGGTGGCAAGTGGAGCCGTAGGGGAGTAGATCAACACACCCTTTTCATGGTCTATGGTAGTATTATTGATTTGATTCCAGTTCCAGAAATGGCAGGCAATGTGCAAGGATGTTGGAGCTAGGAAGAGAAGGGAGGAAACAAAGATAGTCTGAATTCAGCATCATGGAGGCTGGCGAGAGGGGGTGAGGAAGTAAAGTGAAGCATGGCTGGACCATCTTGACATTGACTCACCATTTAGGGCTGATGGGCCCTAAACCTTAAAAGGTTAAGTTCTCTTGGACATAGCTACAGGACTGGGCAGCGTAGTGCCTGGGATTCTACACATCATCAGGTTTCATGGGTGAAGGACCTATGACCTAGAGATGTGACTTATTCAAGGTCATCCAATAAGAGGCAAAACCAAGACCTGAAAATAGGCCTCTTGCTTCCCAGGCAAGTCCTTTGTCCTTTCCACTACACTGAGCTACTTTGTAATGGTAGAAATTTTAGGCTTCTGGGAGAGGTTATAATATTGTAATGGCTAAAAATGTGGCTACAGGATTTATGTAATATTGAACAATGGCCGCCAAGGAATTTACTTATGAAATTCCTAAAATGAAACACTCAAGTCAGAATGGAGTTTATGGAGGTTTAATCACACTGGAAGTAGAGAAAGGAGAGGGAGAGAAGGAGAGAAGAGAAAAGGGAAAGGGGCTACTCAACCTCTGACCAAGGCAGAGGGAGTTTTAGGCCCAAAGGCCCAGGTGGAAAGAATCAGTCCTTAACTCACGTGACCGATCTGAAGGAAAGCTGTCTGCGGGCGTCCTCCCTCTCCAAGCTCCTAACACCAACTCCCGTCTAGCTCTCTCCACAGGAAGTGAGCGAATTCCAGAGGCTGTTCCCTACCTCACTTCCTGTGTCTCACAAATCCAATGGTTGGCTCTAGCTTGGCTTAGGACAGCCCAGGTGGGCAGTTAGTTATTTCTGATTTGTCATTGACTAGCACATGCCCGTGTAGTGTGGGTGTGCACAATTTTGGGTGCTAGACCAAGATGGACACTTTTTAAAATTCACAATCCCCCCTGATGATGATTGGGAGACTAGTCTCCCCAATTGATCACTAAACATAAGCATACTGCACCTCAAAAATTTCTAACTATAAGTGTATACAAAAATTTTTTACCCACTAAGAGGAAAATTATAATAGTTGTAAATATGGGGAAATAGAGGAGAGAGAAAGACAGCAAACCAATGTTTTGCTGGGCGCATTGACAAAAACCAATTAGGGGGCAGTCCCCTTTGGCATAAGAGTGTACATTCAAAACATGTTCAATCAACCACACCCCAAGGTTCATTCTGGATCTTCCTATAGTGAAAAGGTTTAGATATCTTTCTGCAAACAGTTCATTCTCTGGATTCAGTTAGTTAGCAAGCTTCTTCTCTGAAGATTTATCTCGAACAAAATTTAAATCTTGGATTTGATGAAATACAGGATTTGATGAAATACAATCCCCCCTGAAGAAAGTGTTGAAAAAACACTGAGTCCAGCTGAGGATTCAAGTTTTTGTTGTGGAAGTGTGTGAGTTAATCCAAAAGAAAAACAAAACAATATGAAAATAAAATCAAAATCAAAAGAAGAAAAAGGGAAAAAATTAAGGGAAAAATATAAACCCTTTATATATGCATATTTATATTAGAGAAGAATTCAAAATCAGTATCAAAAATAAAAAAAAATCTATGTATATAAAATTTGAGAAAGCAAGAATAAAAAAAATTTTTTTTTTCCACAGGCCCCTGTATTAGGGTCCAGTTAAGTAATTTCTAATCCCACAAGTCTGTAGGACAGAATGCAGCATATTTTTCTTCCCCATTTGCAGCCAAGGCTACAGGAAGTTGCCATACTATAGGAGAGAAAAAAAGAGGACCAGATTTTTATTTTATATCTAGGGAAGTGTTATTCCCTCGTCTGATTTTACCTTCGTTCTCAGGGATGGATGGAGCCAGGATGGTAGCCAACCTTAGGTACTTTTCTGTAGGTATTTTCACGAAGAGTGTGGATACAGGGAAGGCCTACATCTTAACGTCTGTCAAGTGTCGCAACCCCGAGTCTCACACTAGGTTCAAGCCCTTAGTATTGGCTTAGAAATGCATTAATCCTACCTGGATTGGTCTTTGATTTTTAGACCTGTGAGCTCTTTTGGCATTATCCAGGTTATCTCTGTGCTCCTTGTTTGATCTCGTTCCTAGAATCAGACACAAACATTAATCATAGTCCCACAACAATTATCAATAAATGGCAGGTTCCCATAGTCTAAAGCTGTTGGGTGCGTATTAATAATAACAGCAAGTATATATATTTAAACTAATATTGTAGAATAAAATTAATATTGATCATATGTACCTTAAGTACATAGAAATGAGAAAAAGGGAAAAAATAAAATAATGTAAAAATAATAATAATAAAATAAGGAAAAGAGAAAAAAAAGGAAAAAAGGAAAAAATTAAATTTAGGAATTCAATGTGTCAAAAGCAGAATAAAACAGTTCCACTTGTCAATGGGTAGTTATCTCCAATGCATGTATAGGATACAGTCAATCAGTCTCAACAGAAGATGCTCTCTTTACATGAGAACAGTGAATCCAAGAGTCCTTTTCTCCAACCTTTATAGATGTTGGAGTAGTTAACAATATTTGGAATGGTCCTTCCCAGGAAGGCTGGGTTGCTCCTGTACGCTTGAAATTCTTAATATAAACTTTATCTCCTGGGTTCAGGTCATGCAGAGAAAAGTCTAATGGTCCAGCTTGTACTGCAGCTCCGGATTCATGTAGCTCATGCAGTTTGTGCTGTAATTCCTGTATATAGGAAGCAATAGTAATATCTCCCCCTAATAGCGATGTATAAGCCGGGGAGAAAGGCTTAGCCTGTATAGGTGGATGTCCAAAAAGCATCTCAAATGGTGAAATATGTAAGTCTCCTCTAGGCCTGCTTCTAAGATAAAATAGGGCCAAAGGGAGAATTTCAGGCCATTTTAAATGGGTCTCAGTGAATAATTTTCCAATCATAGTTTTAAGTTCTTTATTCATCCTCTCCACTTGGCCTGAGCTCTGGGGGTGATATGGAACATGGAATTTTGGAGTTATCCCCAAGCAAGAATATATCTGGTTTAGAACAGAATCAGTAAAATGACTCCCCCTATCGGAATCAATACGTGCTGGTAGGCCAAAGCGAGGAATAATTTCTTTTAAAAGCACCTTAGCAACAAAAGCTGCTGTGGCTCGGGCTGTAGGAAATGCTTCCGGCCATCTGGTCAGTTGGTCTACTATGACCAAACAAAATTTATATTGTCCAGCCTTTGGCATCGTTATAAAAATCTATCTGCAGGTGCTCAAAAGGTGTGTAAGCCAGAGGACGTCCACCAAAGGCTTTACCACGAAAGGCATGTTGGTTATATGCCTGGCAGGTAGGGCAGGATGAACACACTTTAGAGGCTATGGTAGTTATACCAGGGGCTATCCATACTCTCTTAACAGAGTCCACGATGCCCTGGGTACCAAAGTGGCCATTATTATGAACAGATTGGCAAATTTGGTGATAGAAACTTCTAGGGAGCAGGGGTTTTCCTTCAGATGACACCCATACTCCATTAATTTGTTTTGCTTTAAATTTTTGTTTCCATTTTTCCACTTCCTTTTCATTATAGGAGAGTGATAAATTTAAATTATCAGTGGTTGTTAATGTTAAAATTAATCCAGGTCCTTCTATGGCTGCTAGTTTTGCAGCAGCATCTGCTCGGTCATTTCCTCTAGAGACAGGGTCAGAGCCACCTGTATGGGCAGAGCAATGAACTACAGCTAGGGCTTCAGGCAGTTTGAGAGCAGAAAGAACTTCATTAATAATTTCTTCATTAGCTATGGATTTTCCAGCTGAGGTTAAAAATCCTCTTTGGAGCCATAGCATCCCGACTGAGTGACAAATGCCGAAAGCATATCTAGAATCCGTATAAATTGTTGCCTTTTTATCCTTGGCAATTATACAGGCATGTTTCAGAGCTATGAGCTCTGCTCCTTGAGCGCTAATGTTAGAAGGTAGTGAAGCTGACCATTCAGTGGCAAATTCTGAGACTACGGCAGCTCCAGTGTAACGTATGCCATCCCTCATAAAAGAGGAACCATCGGTAAATAAAATCAGATCTGCATTGTCTAAGGGAGTGTCCAAGAGATTATCTCGAGGCTTTTCTGCCATGGACACTAATGTTTCACAGTTATGTAGTGGTTCTCCTGAAGTAGGTAAATCTGGAAGCAAGGTGGCAGGGTTAAGAGTTGAACAGCGTTTCAAGGTAATATTTTCACTATTTAATAAGGTTATTTCATACCTTGTAATTCTCTGATCCGAGAATGCCTGTGTTCTATGTTTTACCAATAATGCTTCAATCTCATGTGGGCACATTATTGTTAATGGACATCCCAATACTAAATCAACGGTTTTTGTTACTAGGAAGGCTGTAGCAGCTACTCCTCTAAGGCATGGTGGTGCTCCTGCTGCTACTGGGTCTAGCTGGGCTGAATAATAAGCAACTAGACGCTGAGAAGGCCCCAGAGTCTGAGTTAAAACGCCTGAGGCTACTCCTCTTCGCTCATGTACATACAAAGTAAATGGCTTGTTGTAATTTGGGATGCCTAGAGCAGGGGCAGATAAGATAGCCTTTTTTAGCTCTGATAGAGCTGACAGGTGTTCAGGCTCTAATTTGAGGGGTTCAGGGACTACATCCCTTGTTAGTGCTATAAGAGGTTTAGTAATTTCCCCATAGCAAGGAATCCATTGTCTGCAAAACCCTGTTGCTCCCAGAATTGCTCTTAACTGTTTTTTAGTGGTAGGAGCACTCAATTTTTGAATATTCTCAATTCGCTTGGGAGAAATAGAGCGGGCACCAGCTGTCAGAATGAACCCCAAATATTCTACTTTGGGGAGACACCACTGAACTTTGTCCTTCGAGATCTTATGACCTCTTTTGTGCAATTCCAAAAGAAGGTGTTTGCTATCTTCTTGACATGTTTTTGCATCTGTTGAAGCCAAGAGTAGATCATCTACATATTTGATTAATTTGCTATTTTTAAATGTTATATTGTCTGTGTCTTGGCTCAAAATTTGCTCAAATAAGCTCGGACTTTCAACATAACCCTGTGGCAGCCGACACCAGGTATATTGTGAGAAAGTTCTTATTTCTATATTCATTATAGTTATTATTTCTAAAGCTATTATTAAACTGTGTATTCCTTCCAATCATCTTAAGAAAGGTTCTACATTCCATCATTTTGTGGCCCTTCTTCTCACAGAAGTGGCAAGTAATGGATTGATAATTGGATTTCTGGAGAGGGGCAATTGTCGTTGGTTCATTATCATGCCCACTTTCTAATTTAGTTATCCTATCTATTAAATATCTCATTTTTTTCTTCATTTCCTCCATGTCATCATGGAAATGAGAGACAAAGAGGAGAAGAAAAAAAAATCCTGTTGACCCCAATTTAACTTAAGGGGTAAAGGGAAAAGAGAAAAGGTGTTTTATACTCACCTGTTCTGGCAGCTGTGTCTTTAAGCCAAGGTATTTGGTAAAAGGACTGACGGAGTGAGTAATAAGTGGGGTGAAAGGGCAAGAAAATTCAGGAAATTTATTGAGGTTCTAGAAACCTTCCAAGCACTAAGGCAGGGCCAAGAGCCAGAGGGGGTAGCTGGGGTGGGACTTCTCCCAGATGATTAGTAAGGAGATCAGAAGACTGATATAATTCTTTTTCCCGTAGTGGTTCGCCAACTGTAATGGTAGAAATTTTAGGCTTCTGGAAGAGGTTATAATATTGTAATGACTAAAAATGTGGCTACAGGATTTATGTAATATTGAACAATGGCCGCCAAGGAATTTACTTATGAAATTCCTAAAATGAAACACTCAAGTCAGAATGGAGTTTATGGAGGTTTAATCACACTGGAAGTAGAGAAAGGAGAGGGAGAGAAGGAGAGAAGAGAAAAGGGAAAGGGGCTACTCAACCTCTGACCAAGGCAGAGGGAGTTTTAGGCCCAAAGGCCCAGGTGGAAAGAATCAGTCCTTAACTCACGTGACCGATCTGAAGGAAAGCTGTCTGCTGGCGTCCTCCCTCTCCAAGCTCCTAACACCAACTCCCGTCTAGCTCTCTCCACAGGAAGTGAGCGAATTCCAGAGGCTGTTCCCTACCTCACTTCCTGTGTCTCACAAATCCAATGGTTGGCTCTAGCTTGGCTTAGGACAGCCCAGGTGGGCAGTTAGTTATTTCTGATTTGTCATTGACTAGCACATGCCCGTGTAGTGTGGGTGTGCACAATTTTGGGTGCTAGACCAAGATGGACACTTTTTAAAATTCACAACTTCCTGTTTCATCTTCTTCTTCTTTTTAAAATTTTTTATTTATTTGGTCAATTTCAAACATTATTCCTTGGTTACAAAAATAATTTTCTATTACTCCCTTCCCTCCTCCTTCCCCTCCCATAGCTGACGTGCAATTCCACTGGGTATTACATGTGTCCTTAATCAGAATCCATTTCCATGTTGTTGGTATTTGTAGTAGGATGTTCATTTAGAGTCAACATCCCCAATCATATCCTCTTCAACCCATGTGATCAAGCAGTTGTTTTTCTTCAGTATTTTTACTCCCACAGTTTTTCCTCTGAATGTGGATGGTGTTCTTTCTCCTAGATCCCTCCCAGTTGTTCAGGATCATTGCATTGCCACTAATGGAGAAGTCCATTACATTCAAGTGTACCACAGTATATCAGACTCTGTTTACAATGTTTTCCTGGTTCTGCTTCTTTCACTCTACATCAGTTCCTAGAGGTTGTTCCAGTCTCCATGGAATTCCTCCACTTTATTATTCCTTTGAGCACAATAGTATTCCATCACCAACAGATACCACAATTTGTTCAGCCATTCCCCAATTGAAGGGCATCCCCTCATTTTCCAACTTTTTGCCATTACAAAGAGCACAGCTATGAATATTCTTGTACAAGTCTTTTTCCTTATTATCTCTTTGGGGTAAAAACCCAGCAGTGCTATGGCTGGGTCAAAGGGCAGACAGTCTTTTAGCGCCCTTTGGGCATAGTTGCAAATTTCCCTCCAGAATGGTTGGATGAATTCACAACTCCACCAGCAATGAATTAATGTCCCTACTTTGCCACACCCCCTCCAACATTCATTACTTTCCATTGCTGCCATGTTAGCCAATTTGCTAGGTGTGAGGTGGTACCTCAGAGTTGTTTTGATTTGCATCTCTCAGATTATCAGAGATTTAGAGCACTTTTTCATGTGCTTATTAATAGTTTTGATTTCTTTATCTGAGAACTGCCTATCCATGTCCCTTGCCCATTTATCAATTGGAGAATGGCCTGATTTTTTGTACAATTGATTTAGCTCTTTATAAATTTGAGTAATTAGACCTTTGTCAGAGGTTTTGTTATGAAGATTGTTTCCCAATTTGTTGCTACCCTTCTAATTTTGATTACATTGGTTTTGTTTGTACAAAACCTTTTTAATTTGATGCAATCAAAATTATTTATTTTACATTTTGTAAGTCTTTCTTGGTTTTAACATCTTTCCCTTCCCAGAGGTCTGACATGTATACTATTCTGTGTTCACCTAATTTACTTATACTTTCCTTCTTTATATTCAAGTCATTCACCCATTCTGAGTTTATCTTGGGGTAGGGTGTGAGATGTTGATCCAAACCTAATCTCTCCCACACTATCTTCCAATTTTCCTAGCAGTTTTTATCAAATAGTGGATTTTTGTCCCAAAAGCTGGGGTCTTTGGGTTTGTCATAAACTGTCTTGCTGAGGTCATTTACCCAAAGTCTATTCCAATGATCCTCCTTTCTGTCTCTTAGCCAGTACCAAATTGTTTTGATGACAACTGCTTTATAGTATAGTTTGAGATCTGGGACTACAAGGTCGCCTTCCGTTGTATTTTTTTTTTCATGATTTGCCTGGATATCCTTGATCTTTTGTTCTTCCAAAGGAACTTTGTTATGGTTTTTTCTAAATCACTAAAAAAAAAGCCTTTTGGAAGTTCGATGGGTATGGCACTAAATAAATAGATAAGTTTGGATAGGATGGTCATTTTTATTATGTTAGCTCATCCTACCCATGAGCAATTAATGTTTTTCCAATTACTCATATAGTTTTAGTTGTGTGGAAAGTGTTTTGTAGTTGTGTTCATATACTTCCTGTGTTTGTCTCGGCAGATAGATTCCTAAGTATTTTATATCATCTAGGGTGATTTTGAATGGAATTTCCCTTTCTAATTCTTGCTGCTGAGATGTGTTGGAGATAAATAGAAATGCTGATGACTTATGTGGTTTTATTTTG
Organism: Monodelphis domestica; assembly: GCF_027887165.1. Classification (NCBI taxonomy): domain Eukaryota; kingdom Metazoa; phylum Chordata; class Mammalia; order Didelphimorphia; family Didelphidae; genus Monodelphis; species Monodelphis domestica. Next base: position 77,401,348 of record NC_077231.1, read on the forward strand.
TATCCTGCAACTTTGCTAAAGTTGTTCATTATTTCAATTAACTTTTTGGTTGAATCTCTAGGATTCTTTAAGTAGACCATCATGTCATCTGCAAAGACTGATAACTTGGTCTCCTCCTTGCCTATTTTGATGCCTTCAATTTCTTTTTCTTCCCTAATTGCTACTGTTAGTGTTTCTAGTACAATGTCAAATAATAGAGGTGATAATGGGCATCCTTGTTTCACTCCTGATCTTATTGGGAAGGCTTCTGGTTTATCCCCATTGCAGGTGATGTTTGCTGATTGTTTTAGATATATACTGTTTATTCTTTTTAGGAAAGGCCCTTCTATTCCTATTCTTTCTAGTGCTTTCAATAGGAATGAGTGTTGTATTTTGTCATAGCCTTTTTCTGCATCTATTGATATAATCATGTGATTTTTGTTGGTTTGCTTGTTAATATGGTCAATTATTTGGATGGTTTTCCTAATATTGAACCATCCTTGCATTCCTGGTATGAATCCTACTTGGTCATAGTGAATAACCCTTGTGATGACTTGCTGGAGTCTTTTTGCTAGTATCCTATTTAAGATTTTTGCATCTATATTCATTAAGCAGATTGGTTTATAGTTTTCTTTCTCTGTTTTTAACCTGGCTGGCTTTGGGATAAGTACCATGTTTGTGTCATAAAAAGAATTTGGTAGAACCCCTTCTTGGCTTAGTCTGTCAAATAGTTTGTATAATATTGGGATTAGTTATTCTTTGAATGTTTGATAGAATTTATTTGTGAATCCATCTGGACCTGGGGATTTTTTCTTAGGGAGTTCTTTGATGGCTTGTTCAATTTCTTTATCTGATATGGGGCTTTTTAGGTAATTTATTTTTTCCTCTGTTAGTCTAGGCAATTTATATTTTTGTAAATATTCATACATATCACCTAGATTGTCATATTTGTTGCCATATAATTAGGCAAAATAGTTTTTAATTTTAATGATTCCATTAATTTCCTCTTCATTAGAGGTGAGGTCTCCCTTTTCATCTTGGATACTGTCAACTTGGTTTTCTTCTTTCCTTTTTTAAATTAGGTTGACCAGTACTTTGTCTATTTTATTTGTTTTTTCATAGTACCAGTTTCTAGTCTTATTTATTAAATAAATACTTCTTAGACTTTAAATTTTATTAATTTCTCCTTTGATTATTTGGATCTCTAAGTTAGTCTTTATCTGAGGATTTTTAATTTGTTCACTTTCTAGTTTTTTAATTTGCATGCCCAATTCATTGACTTCTGCCCTCTATAATTTGTTAATATATGAGCTCATGGATATGAATTTCCCCCTGAGTACTGCTTTGGCTGCATCCCATCAATTTTGAAAGGATGTCTCATCATTATCATTTTCTTCAATGAAGTTATTAATTGTTTCTATGATTTGTTCTTTAACTGACTGATTTTGGAGAATTGCATTGTTTAATTTCCAATTAATTTTTGATTTGCCTCTCCATGTACTATTTATTATTTTCAGTGCATTGTGATCTGAGAAGTTTGCATTTATTATTTCTGACCTTTTGCACTTGTTTGCAATGTTTTGATGCCCTAAAACATGGTCAGTTTTTGTGAATGTACCATGTGCTGGTGAAAAGAAGGTGTATTCCTTTTTGTCCCTATTTAATTTTCTCCACATATCTACTAACTCTAATTTTTCTAAGATTTCATTCACTTCTCTTAACTCTTTCTTATTTAGTTTTTGGTTTGATTTATCTAGTTCTGATAGAGGAAGGTTCAGGTCTCCCACTAGTATAGTTTTTCGATCTATTTCATCCTTGAGCTCCACTAGTTTCTCCTTTAGAAATTTGGATACTATGCCATTTGGTGCATACATGTTGATTAGTGATATTTCCTCATTGTCTATACTCCCTTTTATCAGGATGTATTTACCTTCCCTATCCCTTTTAATCAGGTCTATTTTTGGTTTGGCTTTGTTAGATATCATGATTGCTACTCCTGCCTTCTTACTGTCAGTTGAGGCCCAATAGGTCTTACTCCATTTAATTCTGACCTTGTGAGTATCTACCCTCTTCATGTATGTTTCTTGAAGACAAATTTTGGTAGGGTTTTGAATACTAATCCATTCTGCTATTTGTCTACATTTTATGGGTGAGTTCATCCCATTCATGTTCAATGTTATGATTGTCATTTGTGAATTCCCCAGTATTTTGATATCCTCTCCTAATTCTGACCTTTCTTCTTTTACTATAACCTTTTAAACCAGTGATTTACTTTAAATCAGTCCCCCTGGTCTCCTCCCTTGTTATGCTTCCCTTTCTTGCCCCTCCCTTTTTGTTCCCTTCCCCTTCTCCCTCTCCTTCCCTCCTTTTTTGTACTTCCTCCCCCCATGCCCTCTCCCTTGCCCTGTTGGATAAGATAGAATTCAAGATCCCAATGGATCTAGATGCTCTTCCCTCTCAGAGTTGGTTTCCCTGAGAGTAAGGTTTAACTAATACCAATTAGCACTCTTTTACTCTCCTTCTTATAATAGAACTCTTCCTCTCCCCTTCCCGTGTGTATCTTTGTGTAACGAAAATTATTCTATTTAATTTCTTTCTATTTCTTCAAGTATATCTTAGTACCCTCATTGATTCTCCCCTTTATCTTTCTTTTTGTCCCCCCCCTCCAAATCATGTTAATGCCCCAATCTTTCCCTATGAGTGATTTTTCTGGTTACTGTATTATTGCATGCAATTTTTGAATGTTACACATAACATTTCCCCCACATGTTAGTATATATATAATTTGATCTAATTGTCACCCTTATAGATGAGAGTTTGAATAAAAGAAAAAAAAACACTTTTCTCCTTTTCCCTTTCTTTCATATTTACCTTTTCATGTTTCTCTTGCTCTTTGTGTTTGGATGTCAAACTTTCCACTGAGTTCTGGTCTTTTCTTTGCAAATACTAGGAAATCTTCTATTTTGTTGAATGCCCATACTTTCCTGCTGGAAGTATATAGTTAGTTTTGATGGGTAGCTAATTCTTGATTTAAGACCCTGTTCTCTTGCCTTTCTGAATATCCTGTTCCAGGCTTTGTGGTCTCTTAGCGTGTTCACTGCAAGGTCTTGTGTAATTCTTATTGGTGCTTCTCTGTATCTGAAGTTCCTCTTTTTAGCTTCTTATAAGATTTTTTCCTTAGCTTGGAAGCTCTTGAATTTGGCGATTACATTCCTGGGGGTTGTCTTTTGGGACTTTAGTATAGAAGGTGTACTATGAACCATTTCTATTTCTATTTTGCCCCCTTGTTTGAGAATATCAGGGCAATTCTCTTCAATGATTTCTTGTAGTATGTATGGCATCGAGATTTTTGTTAATCTCTGGTTTTTCAGGTAGACCAATGATTCTCAGATTGTCTCTCCTTCCTCTGTTTTCCTGGTCCATCACCTTGTCAGTGAGATATTTTATGTTTTCTTCTAATTCATTAATTTTTTGACTTTGTTTTATTAATTCTTGATGTTTTGCAAGATCATTGGTTTCCAGTTGCTCAATTCTGGTCCTTAAGGCCTGGTTTTCTGCTTTAATCTTTTGGCATTCAGGTATAATTTTTTGGTTCTCTAATATAATTTGTAGGTTTTCTTTTTGAACCATTTCCCACTTCTCTTTCCAGAGGGCTTCCATCTTATGATAAGCTCCATTTGAGACTGTTCCAGAACTTGTGGACAATTTTCATTGTTTTTTTTTTTTTCAGTTTTGCCTTTGTTTGACTTTCATCCAGTATTTCCTCTGTAGCCTGAGTTTTTTCTCCATAAAAAGTTTCGAGGGTGACAGTTTTCTTTTTTGATTTCTTGCTGGGGTTTTTGAGGCTCCTGTGCACAGTTAGCCATTTTTTCTGGATGTTTTCAGTTCCCTCTTTAGTCAGAAATCAGAGTCTGCTGAGCAGGGTTTTTTTTTTTTTGTTTGTTTGTTTTTTGGTGTATGGAGTTAATGAGCAGGCTCCAGTTTTTCCTCAGTCCTTTGGAGCTTTTCTCGGCACCTTACTCCAGGGGATGATCAGTGTCTGCACTCTCTTGCCCGCCTGGTTTTCTGGTTTAGTTACTTTTGGGGGTGGGTCCCCAGCAGACCTGGTCAATTCTGAAGGACCCCAAAAATGCTCGCTGTTCATTCTAGAGAGACTCCTGTCTCACTCCCTGGCTGAGGTGGGCACACTGGCTGTGGGCACCTGAGGTCTACTCTCTCTCACGTCTTGAGTTTTTCTGCCTAGCTGCCTTCGGCGGGGGGAGGTCCCCTTGCTGTCCTAGTCAGATTACAAGGGCACAGAAGTGCCCTCTCCTCTATTCAGAGGTGCCCCTTGCTCGTTCGTCTTGGCGTGAGCTGGCCCCAGCTCTGGCCCTATAGGTGGTGGTGGAGCAGGCTGGATCCACTTGCTTTTGCAGTTGGGTGGAAGCCCTTTCCCCCTCTTATAGGCTGGTAAAGCCTCGATCCCACCCACCTTCACTGCTGGTCCCCATTCTACAGCTCCTCTGCTCCTCTGCTATAGATTCTTAAGGTCTTTTGAGGTGATCCTTATTGGTGTATGTCAGTGTGTGTCGAGGAGAGTGAGTAAGCCATGTTTAGCTGGCCACCATGCTTACCTGGAAGTCTTATGAAAATGATTTTAATGGTCTTTTGGGTTTGTCTATTTTGGTGAGTGCTGGGCAGAGGAAGCGTCCCATGTCTAGACTGTCGCCATGCTTACCTGGAAGTCTCTGTTTATTCTGTACTTGGGTATGGAGAAGGCAAGTGGCCAAAGGAACTCGGTGCTCCTTCTTAAGTGCTAGTCCCACTCTTGATCTCACTCAGTATGTTGACGAACTGCTCAAAGCACTGCTCTAATGAGCCCTGAGTTTAATCTCCATATAAGCTAGTTATCTCTCCTTCAAAAACTATCTTGATTGATTAATTTCTGAGAGGCTCATGCTCAGAAAGTTGGCAACCAAATAATGAATAATTTTGGGCAAAGAAATAAATGAAAATTATCTCCTGGGATGTTGAACTGTTACAATCTGTGTCAATGAGTAGAGAGAACCAGACTAGTGACATTATGAATTTTTTAAAGTTTCTGAGTATGTGAGGAAAACTGATTACTTCCATTTTACAGATGGAGAAATAAAGGCTCATAAAGGTTGTGATTTGCTCAAAATAATAAAAAGCTCTAGAGCTAGTACTTGGAACCCCGGACTTCTGTCTCAAGACCAGTACTCTGTCCCTAAAATAAGCTATTTCTTATGATATCTCCACTGCATTATATTTGATACAAAAGTGGGAAAAGGAATAGGGACACCAGAAAAAGGAAATAAGCATTTGTATAGATCTACACTGTCCTAAGCACTTTTTACAAATATGTCTCATTTGATTTTCACAATAACCTTGAGAAGTATGTGCTACTATTATCTCATTTTGCAATTGAAATGACTGACACCAAGGTTAAGTGAGTTGGGCTGGGCATAAAGTTTCTTAAGGCTAGATTTGAACTCGAGTCTTCCTGATTCCAGGCTCTATCTAATAATATATCACTAACTGCTTCAATACATTTTATCCAAGCCTGAATTTATGATAGGAAATCTTATCCACATTGTCCTTATGTAGTTCAAAACTAACAAGAACATATTACGAAATTCACTTTTTTAGGGAGGGAAAAGGGTTTTAACATATGGTAGGTACATGGTTACTCTGCCTCAGATAAATTGAATAGTCAGTTACAATTTGTGCAGATTTTCCCTTACCCAATATAAATCCAACCACAAAATTATGGCCTAGCAGACATTTTGGTGACAACAACCAGGACCCATCCAGCTCTGCGTAGTCTGAGAAATGGAAAAAAAAAAGTGAAATAGCAGAGTTATTCCAGTGAATGGGGAGGCAATGTCCCTAGTCTTGTCTGGATGAAAGATGTGATCTAACTGTTGACATTTTAGTGATCTTTCCAATTTTATTCCCTAACTTAGAAATTCTTACTTCTCTGCCTAGATCAAAAAAGGGGGAAAAAATCTCTAGTAATAGTTATGTTTTTGACTCTAGAGGCAATAGGGAGTCTCTGAAGTTTATTGAGTAGAAACAGAATGTATAGTATGATTGTACACTTTTGGTAGGAATAAAAAGAAACAATCCATTTGGGCAACTATAGACTTAAACATCCAATTGAAAGAAAGTAAGGTCCTTGATGGCAGAATTGTTTCATTTTTTGTTTATGTATCTAGTGCCTGATACATAGCGAATAGTTAATGATTTTAGGAAGCTGGGTAGCATAGTGGATAGACCGCTAAGCCTGAAGTAAGGAGGATTTGAGTTCAAATGCAGACTCAATCACTTTTGCTGGCTGGGTGAATCTGGGACAGTCAATTAACCCTTTTTGCTTCAGTTTCATTATCTGTCAAATGCACTGGAGAAGAAAATGACAAATCACTCCAATATCTTTGCCAAGAAAACCCCCATAAAGGAGTAATAGAGAGTTGGAACAGACTGAAAACAACTAAACAACAAAAACTCCTGTCTCTCCACAAGCTTCAGAAGTTGGGAGAGTCAGTTGGGCTCAGATTAGTATCACATGTCAGTCTTTACCCAAAATTTGGTGCTATTAGCCATATCTGCCAAGGGTTGGCAATCCCTGCCAGTTAGCAACAGGACACAGTCCTTAGGTTTTCCTAGAATAGTGGAAGACTTTTCCTATTCAAGCAGCCCATCTTGGTTCTAAGCAGATAACATATCCTAGACCCTACGTACCCTTCCTATCTGCCAACATGCTCTTAGAACGCCCTGGCTAGGTAGCTCAGTGGATAGAGAGGCAAGCCTAGAGTCAGAATGACCTGGGTTCAAATCTGGCCTCAGATTCTTCTTAGCAATGTGACCCTGGGCAAGTCAGTTAACCTCAACTCCCTAGCCCTTACCACTCTTCTGCCTTGGAACCAATACTCAGTATCAATTCTAAGGGTTTAAAAAAGAAGTCTGTGACAGACATTCCTAACTTGGCATCCAAACAAAATACCAAAGTTAGTCAAAGTTAAACTCTTTAAAAAAGTTTTCCAATTTTATCATCTTTGCATGTGAAACACTTGGCAATCTTGGAAATATCTAGGAAAGTGTCACTTCAATTTAGTTGTTTACAAAATGCCCTTTAATGATTGTAATGAAAGTGAATGTTCTCAGTGGTGAAAGTCTTGGATTTGGAATCAGAAGACCTGAGTTCAAATCCCAGCTCTTCCACTTACTAGCTCTCCAACCTCTCCAGACCTCAGTCATTTATAAATGATGGATTTGGACAGGTTGATCAGCTTTAACACAGTCTTCCTATGATGCAAGATGTCAAATATCCCAAGAAAAACTGAAAAATGTAGTCAATTACATGCTGCTGTTAAAGGCGATTTATTAATATTAGACATGGTCAAATATCTTCATTTGACTGATTTCCTCACCCTTCTGGCTTCTATTGTGGTATTATGTTGTGTGTCAGCATAGCCAGACTATACTTGAACCTCCACATTAGAGCTCCAAAACTTAAAAAAATATTGTTGTCCCAAGACAGGGTTGAAATGTGGCCTTGGGCATGTTGGTTACTGTCATGGAGCTGTTCACCAGGATGAGTACTTAATGGTTGTGGTCAGGACTTGGGCAAGTGACACAATAGAAATTCTCTTGTGCTCTAAATCATGTTTCCTCATCAGCCGTTGAAATGTGGCTTTGCCATTTCATCTTTCAGTGTTATCCCTCTAATTCACAACAGCCAAACTAAACTAAGCCTAAACCCTCCTATTGTGAGCAGAAAACTGGAAACCCAATGCAAACTGAATAACCAGGCTTTCAAATCTCCTTCCAACTCTACCAATTCAGTTAATGACCTTGGGTTAATCTCACTGATCTTCAACTTTCTGGAGTAATAAAAGATGATGAATAACATATATGTGCCAGGGTGATGGGAAGACCAATTAGTGGTGGTGAGGGGTGTTGTGTAAGCCAAGCGTAACAATTACTGCTATTAAAATTATCCAGGACTGAAAAAACTGGAAAATGCAATGACTGAGCCACCCTCAGTGATCTCTGAGAGCTTGCAGAGAACAGGCAGGCATTCTATAACTGGAGACAGGCAAATGTCCTGTTTTTGTAAGAAAGGAAAGAAAACAACACCTCCAAACTATACTCTTCAATTTCACACAACACTCTAGAATGAATTATTAATCAATATTAGTAAGACCAGCACAGCAATTGATGCAAAAATGATTATAATCTTGAGCAGCTAGGCAGCACAATGGATAGAACACCAGCCCAGGAGATGGAAGGACCTGGGTTCAACTCTGGCCTCAGACACATCCTAGTGTAAGAGAAAAGTTGCAAAAGAAGAAAAAATCAGATCCAGCAAGGTAAAGGAATAGTCCAAGCAGGAGAAGGGCAAGGAAGACTCAAGATTCCAAGAAGGAACAGAGGAGTTGAGAGGATTAAAAACTGTCAGTTCACTTCGCATCAGCTCTCTCTCTTGGAGTGGAGGTTCTGAGAGGAGGACCTCTGAGACAGAGGATCCCTATGGACATTGACTACCTTCCAGTGAACCCCTAAATTTCTCTGGTTACAACTGAAGACACAAGTAGATTAGGACTTTATAGAAAGCTGTCTACTGAGATTTCTCTTTCCCCAAATTGTCCTGAACTTCAACTCATAGCCAGATTAGCTTAGGAGGAAGGACAAATCCAACAACTGACCAAAGGAAGGACAGGCAGACAGTCTGAACCCCTCAGGATTTGGGGGGGAGCTCAGTTGATAATCTGTAGGGATTCCTATCTCCCACTTTCTTCAACCAAATACCCTCATCCTCCTTTCCCTGTGTGTCCTCAAGAATAAAGTGTTACCCTGTAGATCAGGTCTGCCAGCTTTCTGATATCAAAGAAGGAGACTGAAGATTTGAGGGGAATCATACCATTCCCCAGAAGGGAGAATAGTTCAATACTAGGGCTAAGGAGTGAACTAGGTCTCAAAGGGAAAAGTGGCAGTTGGGATAGTAGGAGGATCCAGAGGCAAGAAGTTTACCTTGTCTCTGAGCAACAGCTAAGGCCAAGAAGGTAAGTAGTGAGTCATTTCTCTAAGACCTTCTCTTCTAGTCCTTAACCTCCACCTCCCAAACCCAATCTCTGAGGAAACATATTCTGTCCTCAGGAAGACAAATTGTGCTATCTTCCTAAAGGGGAAGAGAGGGGAGGATCAATCTCTTCTCTCTCTCTATTTCTTCAGTTCTCTTACCCTCTCTCTCTAGTTCCCCAGTTCATGAGTGTGTAACCTCCATCTGGTCATATATTACACTAGCGATGTGACCCTGGGCAAGTCACTTAACACCGATTGCCTAACCCTTGCCACTCTTGTGTCTTAGAATTGATGCTAAGACAGAAGGTAAGAATTTTTAAAAATTTATAATCTTATTTTGAAATAAAAATTTTCATCTTGCTATCTCTATTTTCTTATGGATTTAAAAATATATACTCCATCCACTGATGCATCATGGTCCTTTGAAGTATTCTAAATTCTTGTGCTTCTAGTCTTAAAGGGGCCATTAGTAAAAACATAGAAAAGGAAGCTATACTAAGGGTCCACTTGACTTGACTAAGGAGAAGTCATGCCAAACTCATTTGCCTTGTTTGACAGGTAGGTCAGGGTAGATCTGTGATGCTGCAGATACTTTATTTATATTGCAGCAAATAATTTAATAAAGTCTATCCATGCTATTCTTTTTAAAAATCCCTTACATCTGTCTTAGTGGCAATTCAAAGAGAGAACAGCAAGGGGTAGGCAATTGAGGTTAAATGATTTCCTTAGTAGTCACACAGTTAGGAAGAGTCTGAGGTCAAATTTGAACCTAGGACCTCTGGATTTTAGGCCTGGTGCTCTATCCACAGTGGTACCTAGTTTCTCTTCTCCATGCTATTCTTATGGAAAAGGTGGGGAGAAAAGTGGGCTGGATCTGTGGTGTCCAATTCAAATAGAAATGGGTGCCACTAAACTACAAAACTGGATAGAGCACTGGAAGTTGGGAAGCGTTGGGAAGAACTGAATTCAAATATGACCGCAGATACTTAAAAGCTGTTTGACTGGGGGCAGCTGGGTAGCTCAGTGGATTGAGAGCCAGGCCTAGAAATGGGAGTTCCTACGTTCAAATCTGGCCTCAGATACTTCCAAGCTCTGTGACCCTGGGCAAGTCACTTGACCCCCATTGCCTAGCCCTTACCACTCTTCTGCCTTGGAGCCAATACACAGTATTGACTCCAAGACGGAAGGTAGGGGTTTAAAAAAAAAAAAAGCTGTTTGACCTTGGGCAAGTCACTTTACCTCTTTTTATTAGTTTCTCCCTGTATAAAATGAGGATAATAAAAGCACCTACTTTCCAAGATAGTTATGAGAATAAACTGAGAATATATATAATATAAATATAAAATATATAATATAAATGTAAATATAATATAAATATAAAGTACATCATAGGCACTCTAAACATTTTAGCTATTATTATTGGTTTTGTTATTACATAAGGATCCCTGTGGGATACATATTGAATTAGAAAACCACACATTTTATATATAGTTTCTTTTATGAATACATCAACACATTAAAATCGGAGAGGAACTAGATTTCAATTTGGTTCAAGCCCCACTTGACATTGTGAATGACATGCAACCCTCAGGCTACTTTGACACCTGTGAGCTAAATAACAGTACAATTAGTTGGATTTTAAACTTATTGAATATTCAGTCCAAAAGAGGAAGCATTAATAACTTGATGTCAGCTTGGAAGGAAGTTTCTTGCAAAACAACCTGGAGATCCATGTTTGGTTCTGTAGGGGTGGACATATTGATAAGTAACTTAGAAAAATGCGTAGTTGGCATGTTCATCCAATGGAAAGATGCCACAAAAATTGAGCAGGATCACTATCCACTAATTCATACAATCAAGCTTCAGGAACATCTTGATGAATTAGAATAATGGCTTAAATTTGGATGTGTGATGGTGCTGGCTCAAACTGACTCTGGAGAAAAGATTGTTAAGTTTTCATTGTGAAAATTTATACCTCAGAAATAAAAACAAAAACAAAAATGTTTTACCTTCTGTTTTAGAATCAGTAGTATTGGTTCTAAGACAGAAGAACGTTAAAGGGTTAAGTAATTGAGGTTGTAATTTACCCAAGGTCACCAAGTTAGGAAGCGTGTGAGGCCAGATTTAAACCCAGGACTTCCCATCTTTAGGCCTGGCTATTTGTCCCTTGAGCCACCAAGCTGCCCCTATACCTCAGAAATTTGAAAACAGTATATATCAGAAATTGGGGGGGCAGCTGGGTAGCTCAGTGGATTGAGAACCAGGCCTAGAGACGGGAGGTCCTAGGTTCAAATCTGACCTCAGCCACTTCCTAGCTGTGTGACCCTGGGCAAGTCACTTAACCCCCATTGCCTAGCCCTTACCACTCTTCTGCCTTGGAGCCAATACACAGTATTGACTCCAAGACGGAAGGTAAGGGTTTAAAAAAAAAAAAGAAATTGGTTTATTCTTCTGTTGACTGTCTAATGCTTTAGAAAAATTTAATAAAGCAGATTAAATTTACAAGAGTGCCATGTGTACTTTATTTTTTGAAAGCTGATAGTTAAATATTTACCAGCACTCCAGGCCAAATCTAAGATTTAAATTAAAAGTGATAAATAGAGCTGCTTCTATTTCAACTGAATAACAACAGAAGTTATTATCAAGAGGGTAGCTAGATGGCTCAGTGAACTGAGAGCCAGGCCTAGATATGGGAAGTCATGGGTTCAAATTGGATCTCAGACACTTTCTAGCCATGTGACCCTGGGCAAATCACTTAACCCCCATTGCCTAGCCCTTTCTGCTCTTCTACCTTGGAACCTATAATACATAGTATTGATTCTAAAATGGAAGATAACTTTAAAAAAAAGTTATCAAGTTTTTTCTTGAGGCTAAACTTCCCTCTTTGTATTCCACCAGTACTCCTAGTTTTGCCCTTAGGTCTAAGCAGCATAAATCTAATCTCTCTTCTATGTGGCCAATAGACCACCTGGATGCTTACTGAAGGACTTAGAGTGATCAGAATGGGCAGATAGAAAACAAACAAACAAACAAACAAATTAAAAACCTGGAAATATTCTAACATTCTAACAGAAATACAGAGTAAATAGCTGATAAAGCATGCTCCCAGCTTGAGAGATTCTCCTACAATAAACTAGGAATTAGGACTTCCTAGTAAGTTTCCTCCCATGTGGCTGGAATTACCCAAGCTGGCCCACCGTACCCTCAGAAGCAAACAAATGTACACAAAGGAATACACATGTCTGGGTCAACCACACATGTTTATGAGAAGTTAAACTAAGTAAATTAAAAAAAAAAATCCTTATAGTAATGTAAGGAAACTAGCTTAGAAATGGGCTCCAGTTACACCCTATCAAAGCAGGAAAGGGGAAGGTCTTTCCACATTTCCCACAAAACATCTGTTTGGAATTAGAGCTTTAGCCAAACAGGTGAGCTGCCACCCACCATGAATCAGAGAAATCTCTATGCTCATTCTATTTACCTTCATCAAGACATGCCCTAGTTTGTCAAGTTCCTTCCTCAAATCTGCTTCTCGGAATAGAATTCAATGGAATCTGACCAGCGTATTCTTCCCTCCCTCATTCTCGACTCTATTTTTTCATTCAATGACCCCTAAGATAAGTGTCTTTTTTTTCTTTATGACTGCCCACACTGCTAATTTATTTTGAGTTTTTCTTGTAGTGAAACCTGAATATCTGCTTCTCAGACTGTAATTGTAAAGTTGATTATTTGAACCCAACTATGGAGCTTTACATTTATCCCTTCTGTTTCACCTACATGGATTTTACTTATTGTTTGAGACCATTTAGCTCAGTAGCCAGATACAGTGATGCTTTCAAGTGCAAACTGTTTTTGAAGCTTCTTCTGGAATTGCCTTGAGAGTCACCCCTGAAAAATGTCTCTTTGTTTTATGCAACTTAGTCTCTCTGTCCCTCCACCCCCCATTTCTTCCATCATTGCTGTTACCCAGTTTTCTAGCATGCCTTATTTACCACACTTATCTCCTGATGACTCTTGGCTCTTTCCAAAAATCCACCATTAGAAGAGGCAGATTTACCATTATTTGGGACATCGAAAAGACTCTCCCCTTAAATGTGGTTTTCATGAGAGGAGTTTCCAAAAAATATGTTTGAAGCAATGAGAAAACTATTAAAATAAGCTTTCCAAAGTTAAAGAGGGAAAGGCTCATTTGCATATATAAGTTCCAAAATGTCTTTCTTTTTTAACCCATTATATGACTAAAGGTCACGCTTCATAATTTTCACTCATCTCCCCACCCTGCAGATTTGGTGAGCTGCCCTCTTCCCCAGCCCTATATGCTGAGTCACTCAAGGAAAAGGAACACAGTGTTATGTGTGCGCCTTTTAAAACACAAAAACAAATGTCAACAGATCACGGGGAATCAAAACCATAAATTCCTGAAGAAAAGTCCAGGAGCAGCTGTACTTGAAAAACACAGTCTCCATTAGTCATCAAGCTTGGGACTAGGGAATCTTATCTCCTTCCCCAACTCCCACTACCTTGTGTATTTGCCCCAAAACTTCCACAGTGTGCAACTCCATCTGGGGACCTGAGCTGAGCTAATGCCACGATAGGATGGCCTTCCTCACAAAAGGAAAGAACGATGACCCTAGTGATCCCAGCACAGTACAGATATGGGACTGCTGAAGCATAGCCAGAACAGCTTGGTTGGGCAAAGTAGGGCAAGTCCCAGAAGTTCTCTGTGGTTGCTTGAGATACTTGCTCTAGCCTGAGAAAGAGGGGTGTGTGTGTGTGTGTGTGTGTGTGTGCGTGCGTGTGCGTGTGTGTGTGTGTGTGTGCGTGTGCGTTTGCACCTTCACGTGAGATACACAGGTCTTGGACTGATTCTTAGTCAATCAGTTTTCATAGCATTTTTACTTGCCAAGAGAAATTTTCCCTGGTACTTTTTTGAATGTCTGAATATGTCAGTTTTCCAATTCCTAATGTAGTAACCAAAATGACTTACTTTTTTTTTGATGGGTATAGAAGAAAAGAACTGACAGGTATTCTTTTTATGTTCCTCTGAGTTGTTTTGAAACTAGCCAAGCTTCTCTAACTCCCATTGGGAGTACCAACTCTGATTTCCCTTTCTGTTCCTTCTTTCTCCTTTGTATTCTTCCTGAGAAGGATCATGAATACAAAACACAAGGACTATTCTCAGACTTGAAGTCTCCAGTAGGGGTTAGACTTCTTACTGTGGCTTACTGATTATTATTTTCACTATGGGAACTGAATTATATTTTTAAATGTTAGAGGCACATATGAATCTCTTCTTAGAACCTTGAAGTGCAATGTATGTTATGAAATTCATCATTTGGAATGGTTGAAAATGGGCCCTTTTTTATATTAAATTTATTGACTATTTTAAAATATTGGGCTGCTGAATAATAAATGGTCTTATTTTCCACCTGAATGTCAAGCTAATTTGTAAGATCACCATACATATATAACTCTTAACTGTAATCCTTTCTACATAGCCTATCTCCAGTTCATATGAATTCCCTTTCCTTATTCACATGATTTTTTTGGCCTTCATATGTAAATCTGATGTTTTCTAAAAAGTGAGACAGAACAATGATAATAATAATCACATCATCAAACTAAAATCAAGGTGGGGAACTAGAAAGAGTGAAAGAAACTTATCTTGCCAAGATTTTGCTCACTGAAAAATCTGTGAGAAAATAATGAAGTCAAAATACAGTGGTTTGGAAAGTTAATTAATGCACACTGAGAAAGAAAAGGCAAAGTAGTTAAGTGGAGATGACTTTCTAGGATTTTGTCAGAGAAAGAGGTCAGAGATATAGTGATAACTTGAGGGGATGGCAGGCATAGTAGGGTAATTGAAAGGTTGGTTAAGGTTGTAGGAGCATATTTGCCTGTAAAAGATGAGAGAATATCTTATTGGAGAGAAAGTAAAAGAAAATGGATCTAGAAAAGGAGCTGAAAACTTTGGATCTGATACTTAAGAGTTCACTGATCACTCTTATTTTTTAATTAATTGATTTAGTCAATTTAGAACATTTTTCCTTTGTTAAAAGAATCACATTATTTCCCTCCCTTCCTTCATCATATCCTTCCTGCAACCAGTGCATACTTTCTTGGGTATTACATGTGTCCTTGATCAGAACCTATTTCCATGTTGTTGGTGTTTGCACTAGGATGTTCATTTAGAGTCTACATCCGGAGCCATATCCCCGTGACCCATGAATTCAAGCAGTTGTTTTTCTTCTGTGTTTCTACTCCCACAGTATTTTCCTCTGAATGAGGATAATATTTTTTCTCATAGATCCCTCCAAGTTGATCAGGGTCATTGCATTGCCACTAATGGAGAAGTCCATTACATTCGATTGTGCCACAGTGTATCAGTCTCTATATACAATGTTTGCCTGGTTCTGCTCCTTTCACTCTGCATCACTTCCTAGAGGTTGTTCTAGTTCCCATGGAATTCCTCCATTTTATTATTTCTTTGAGCACAATAGTATTCCATTACCAACATATACCACAATTTATTCAGCTATTCCCCAATTGAAGGGCATCCTCTCATTTTCCAATTTTTTGCCTCCACAAAGTGCAATTAGGAATATTTTTGTACATGTCTTTTTCCTTATTAATCTCTTTGGGGGACAAACCCAGCAGTGTTATGGCTGGATCAAAGGGCAGACAGTCTTTTAGCGCCCTTTGGGCATAGTTCCAAATTGCCTTCCAGAATGGTTGGATCAATTCAGAACTCCACCAGCAATGCATTAATGTCTCGACTTTGCCATATTCCCTCCAGCATTTATTACTTTCCGTTGCTGCCATGTTAGCCAATCTGCTAGGTGTGAGGTGATACCTCAGAGTTGTTTTGATTTGCATCTCTCTGATTATAAGAGATTTAGAATACTTTTTCATGTGCTTATTAATAGTTTTGATTTCTTTAACTGAAAATTGCCTATTCACGTCCCTTGCCAATTTATCAATTGGAGAATGGCTTGATTTTTTTGTGCAATTGGTTTAACTCTTTATAAATTTGAGTAATTAGACCTTTTTCAGAGCTTTTTGTTATGAAGATTGTTTCCCAATTTGTTGTTTCCCTTCTAATTTTGGGTGCATTAGTTTTGTTTGTACAAAACCTTTTTAATTTGATATAATCAAAATTATTTATTTTATATTTTGTGATTTTTTTTTCTAGCTCTTGCTTGGTTTTAAAGTCTTTCCTTTCCCAAAGATCTGACATGTATACTATTCTGTGTTCACCTAATTTACTTACAGTTTCCTTCTTTATATTCAAGTCATTCATCCATTCTGAGTTTATCCTGCTGTAGGGTATGAGATGTTAACCCAAACCTAATCTCTCCCATACTGTCTTCCAACTTTCCCAGCAGTTTTTATCAAATAGTGGGTTTTGGTTCTAAAAGCTGGGATCTTTGGGCTTATTATAGACTGTCTTTCTGAGGTCACTTACCCCAAGTCTGTTCCACTGATCCTCCTTTCTGTCTGTTAGCCAGTACCAAATTGTTTTGATGACCACTGTTTTATAGTATAGTTTGAGATCTGGCACTGCAAGTCTCCTTCCTTCACATTTTTTTTTCATGATTTCCCTGGATATCCTTGATCTTTTATTCTTCCAAATGAACTTTGTTATGTTTTTTTCTAATTCAGCAAAAAAGTTTTTTTGGTAGTTCAATGGGTATGGCACTAAATAAGTAAATTAATATGGGTAGGATTGTCATTTTTATTATGTTAGCTTGTCCTACCTATGAGCAATCGATGTTTTTCCAATTGTTTAGATCTAGTTTTAGTTGTGTGGAGAGTGTTTAATATTTGTATTCATATAGTTCCTGTGTTTGTCTCGGCAGATAGATTCCTAAGTATTTTATATTGTCTAGGGTGATTTTAAATGGAATTTCTCTTTCTAATTCTTGTTGCTGAGATGTGTTGGAGATATATAGAAATGCTGATGACTTATGTGGGTTTATTTTGTATCTTACAACTTTGCTAAAAGTTGTTGATTATTTCAACTAGCTTTTTGGTTGATTCTCTGGGGTTCTTTAAGTAGACCATCATATCATCTGCAAAGAGTGATAGCTTGGTCTCCTCATTGCCTATTTTAATAATTTCAATTTCTTTTTCTACTCTAATTGCTACAGCTAGTGTTTCTAGTACAATGTTAAATAATAGAAGTGATAACGGGCATCCTTGTTTTACCTCTGTTCTTATTGGGAAGGCTTCTAGTTTGTCCCCATTGCAGATGATGTTTGCTGATTGTTTTAGATATATACTGTTTATTCTTTTTAGGAAAAGCCCTTCTATTCTTATGCTTTCTAGTGTTTTCTATAGGAATGAGTGTTGTACTTTGTCAAAGGCTTTTTCTGCATCTATTGAGATAATCATGTGATTTTTTTCAGTTTGCTTGTTTATATGGTCATTTATGTGAATGGTTTTTCTAATATTGAACCATCCTTACATTCCTGGTATGAATCCTACCTGGTCATAATGAATAACCCTCATGATCACTTGCTGGAGTCTTTTTGCTAGTATCCTATTTAAGATTTTTGCATCTATATTCATTAAGCAGATTGGTCTATAGTTCTCTTTCTCTATGATCTGCCTGACTTTGGAATCAGTACCATATTTGTGTTGTAAAAGAAATTTGGTAGAACTCGTTCTTTGTTTATTCTGTCAAATAGTTTGTATAATATTGGGATTCATTGTTCTTTGAATGTTTGATAGAATTCATTTGTGAATCCATCTGGACCTGGGGATTTTTTCTTAGAGAATTCTTTGATGGCTTGTTCAATTTCTTTCTCTGATGTGGGATTGTTTAGGTACTCTATTCCTTCCTCTGTTAATCTAGGCAATTTATATTTTTGTAAATATTCATCCATATCACCTAGGTTGCCATATTTATTGCCATATAATTGGGCATAATAATTTTTAATGATTCCATTAATTTCCTCTTCATTAGAGGTGAGGTCTCCCTTTTCATCTTTGATGTTATCAATTTGGTTTTCTTCTTTCCTTTTTAAAATTAGATTGACCAGTACTTTGTCTATTTTATTTGTTTTTCCAAAGTACCAGCTTCTAGCCTTATTTATTAAATCAATATTCTTTGACTTTAAATTTTATTAATTTCTCCTTTGATTTTTAGGATCTCTAATTTAGTCTTTATCTGAGGATTTTTAATTTTTTCACTTTCTAGTTTTTTAATTTGTATGCCCAATTCATTGACCTCTGTCCTCTCTAATTTGTTAATATATGAACTCAAGGACATGAATTTCCCCCTGAGTACTGCTTTGGCTGCATCCCATAGATTTTGAAAGGGTGTCCCATCATTGTCATTTTCTTCAATGAAGTTACTAATTGTTTCTATGATTTGTTCTTTAAGTAACTGATTGTGGAGAATTGCATTGTTTAATTTCCAATTAATTTTTGATATGCCTCTCCAAGTACCCTTACTAATTCTTATTTTCATTGCATTGTGATCTGAGAAGTTTACATTTATTATTTCTGTTCTTTTGCACTTGTTTGCTATGTTCTTATGTGATAGTACATGGTCAATCTTTGTGAATGTACCATGTGCTGCTGAAGAGAAGGTGTATTCCTTTTTGTCCCTATTTATTTTTCTCCACATATTTACTAACTCTAATTTTTCTAAGATTTCATTTATATCTCTTACCTCTTTCTTATTTATTTTTTGGTTTAATTTATCTAGTTCTGATAAAGGAAGGTTCAGATCTCCCACTAGTATAGTTTTTCTATCTATTTCATCCTTGAGCTCCAATAGTTTCTCCTTTAGAAATTTGGATACTATGCTATTTGGTGCATACATGTTGATTAATGATATTTTCTCATTGTCTATATTGCCTTTTATCAGGATGTAATTACTTTCCCTATCTCTTTCAATTAGGTCTATTTTTACTTTGACTTTGTCAGATATCATGATTGTGACTCCTGCCTTCTTTTTATCAGTAGATGCCCAATAGATTTGACTCCATTCTCTTCCTTTTACCCCATGTGTGTCTACTTTCCTCATTTGTATTTCTTGTAGACAGCATATGATAGGGTTTTGGATTCTAATCCACTCCGCTATTCGCTTGCATTTTGTGGGTGAGTTCATTCCATTCACTTTCAGAGTTATGATTACCAACTGTGTATTTCCCAGCATTTTGATTTCTACTCCTAGTCCTGCCTTTTCTTCTTTCCCTATTTCCTTCTACACCAATGTTTTGTTTTTAATCAGTCCCCCTAGTTCCCACCCTTATTTTACTTCCCTTTCTATCCCCTCCCTTCTTATTCCCCCTTATTTTCTTTGCAGTCTTTTTAAACTACCTCTCCCATCCTTTCCCTCCCTTGTACTGCTTCCCTACCCACCAGTCCGTTTTTTACCCTTCTATTTCCCTATAGGGTACAAATCAATTCTCTTCCCCAATGGATTGCATTGTTCTTCCCTCTTTGAGTCAATTTCAATGCATGTAAGAATTGAGAATTTCCTATCTCCAACCTCTTTACCCTTCCAGTGTATTGATGTTCTCCCCCCTTCTGCTATGAACTTTTTTGTGACATATAAATTTACCCCCATTTGTTTCTTTTCCAATTTCTTTTAGTTTTAACCTCTTTTTTTAGCTCTAGTTGTATGTATGTATGTGTATATATATACACACACATACATATGTTTTTATGTATACATATATCTATATACCTATTTATGTCTTGTTATTTCATCCTATACAGTTTATTCCTATTCCCTCTATGTGTAATTCTTCTAGCTGCCCAGGTAATAATAACAATTTTTAAGAGTTACCAATGACCTCTTTTCTTATAGGGATACATATCATTTTAACTTATTGGAACTCTTAAAAATTGTTTTGTTTTGTGTGTGTTTTTTGTTTTGTTTTGTTTTTTCTTTTCCTCCTCTTTTTAATTACCTTTTGATGATTCTCTTGAGTTCTGGGCATCAATTTTGGGCATCAAATTTTCTGTTCAGGACTTGTCTTTTCTTTACAAATGCTTGGAATTCTTCTATTTTGTTAAATGACCATACTTCCCCCTGTAAGAATATAGTCAATTTTGCTGGGTAGTTGATTATTGGTTGTAGATCTAGTTTCCTTGCTTTCTGGAATATCAAATTCCATGTCTTTTGGTCCTTCAGTATAGATGCAGCCATATCCTATGTTATCCTCACTGTGGTTCCATGGTATCTAAATAACTTCTTAGCAGTTTGTAATATTTTTTCCTTGGTCTGATAGTTCTTGAATTTGGCTATAACATTCCTGTTGTCAGTTGGGAATGCCCAAGTACAGGAGGTGATCTGTGGATTCTTTCAATCTCCACTTTTCCCCCTTGTTCCAGAATGTCAGGGCAGTTTTCTTGAATAATTTCCTGTAGTATGATGTCCAGCCTTTTTCTTTTTCATGGTTTTCTGGTAGACCAATGATTCTTAAGTTGTCTTTCCTGAAATAATTTTCTAAATTTTCTGTTTTGTGAAGAGGTGCTTCATATTTTCCTCAATTTTTTCATTCTTTTGATTTTGTTTTATAGTGTTCTGCTGCCTTGTGAAGTCACTTGATTCTAGTTGTTGTATTCTGGATCTTCAAGACTGGATTTCATCCCTGGCTTTTTGGTCATCCTTCTCTTTCTGGTCTGATTTTCTTTGGAGGTCATCTTTAATCCTCTTTGCCTCATCTTTCATCTCCTTTGTTTCATTTTCAAGCTGGTTGATTTGGGCTTTCAAGACACTATTTTCTTGTTTTAGTTCAAGTGCCTCTGTTTCCAGATGACTTATCTTAGTTTTTAAGTTCTTTTCCCTGTTGTCTTCAACCTCTCTTAATTGTGTTTTGAATTATATTTTGAGTTCTTCCAGAACCTGTATCCAATTTGCTGGCTTTTCTGGTTTTTTTGTTTGTTTGTTTGTTTGTTTGTTTTTTTGGCTTGGTATTCCCTCATCCTTCTCTGTTCTGTTTGCTTCTTGTTCATTGTGTGTATAGAACCTACCAATTGTAATTTCTTTTTTTTCCTGTTGTTTGCTCATATTTACCCCCTTCTTTACTCCCTGCAGTTGCCTCAGCTCTCAATCCTCTCATTTTTTTTTTGTTGTTGTTGTTTTGGGCTTTTTTCCCCTGCCTTCACCCTTGGAGTTTTGTCAGTAAATGTCTCAGTGCAATCTGTGGGGGAGGGGTGTTGGAGCTTGAGCTTTCCTGCCCTCTGGAGGCTTTGATAGGATTAAGTCCAGCTGGGTTGCTGGATGTGCCCTGAGGCCAAAACCTCAGAAGTGGGGTGTGCATATGGAGTGTCTCCGTTGCTGCAACTGCTGCCTGCTCTGCACTCTGTGTTTCTTTTTTATCTGCTTCCCCACTGCCTGTGTTGAACTCTCTGAGCCTGGCACAGCTTTTCCCACAAGGTATTCCCTCCAGACCAGCCAGCTGCTGCTGGAGGCTTAGTGCTCTAGGTGGGGTACAGGTCCCTAGATCTTCCTTCTTCCTTCCCCTTAAACTGGAGTATTCTCGAATTCTGGCTGGGGGGGGGGCAAACTTTTAAGTTGAGTCCACCAGGAGGGTTCCTTGGCTCTGTCTTGTTGTTAGGTTTGATTTTCAGTCCCCTGGAAGCATTTAGTTTGTAATTGGTAAGGAAGGGTTTTCAGAGGTCTGAATGTTTGCTGCCTCTACACTGCCATCTTGACTCCCTCACTATTCACTCTTAAGAGAACAATAAAAATGATGGGGATGGAAGTCAGATTGCAAGAGTAGTAGTCAATGAATCAAGATCAACTTTTTGATAATAGGAAGCTCTCTGGTGATATGTCTCAGATTTCTGACCTTGGCATTATTTTGGTCACCATTTTTATCAACCTCTTAGATCATAGCATATATGATATGCTTACTGAACTTGCAAAAGGAAAATTGTAGACAGAGACTGATACACTGTGGCACAATCAAATGTAATGGACTTCTCTACTAGCAGCAGTGCAATGATCCAGGACAATTCTGAGGGACTTGTGAGAAAGACACTATCCACATCCAGAGAAAGAACTGTGGCTGTAGAAATGCAGAAGAAAAACATTTGCTTAATCATATGGTTTGATGGGGATATGATTGGGGGTTTGATGCTAAAAGATCACTTACTACAAATATGAATAACATGGAAATAGGTTTTAAACAATGATACATGTAAAACCCAGTGGAACTGCTTGTCAGCTCCGGAAGTGGGGAAGGTAGAGGGGTGGAAATCATGAATCATGTAACCATGGAAAAATATTCTAAATAAATAATTAAATTTTTAAAATAAAAAAAATGGAATAATGAGGTACAATTTATATTAAATTCACACAGTAGTGAGGACAGCCTTGAGACAAGGATCCTTGTAGGAAGCTATTGTCATAGTCTGGACAAAAGGTGATAAGGGTCTTAATTAGGTGAGAAAGGGGGTGGGGGATATTCAAGAGTTATTGTTGAAGGAAAAATGACAAGATTTGGCCATTAATCCATTAAGGGATTGAAGAGTTGCAATTGATATTTACTAACAACATGATCATATACAGGTCACTTAACCTCTATTAACCTCACGTTCCTCATATGTAAAAAGAGGATGATAAAATGTGACTATAATCAGATACTTTCTAGCTGTGTGACCCCGGACAAGTCATTTCGCCCTTTTTGCCTCAGTTTCCTCATCTGTAAAATGAGCTAGAGAAAGAAATAGCAAATCACTCCAGTATCTTTTCCAAGAAAACCCCAGATGGGGAGATGAAGAGTTTGGGCATGAATGAAACAGTTCAAACACTAACTAAACAAGTGCTGTCTAGTTGTTGTTGAGTCCTTCTGTCACATCCAACTCTATATGACCCCATTTGGGTTTTTTGTGACAAAGATACTGGAGTGGTTTGCCATTTCCTTTTCCAGCTCATTTTATAGATGACGAAACTGAAGCAAACAGCATCTTTGCTAAGGAAACTCCAAATGAGGTCATGGAGAGCCAGACATGACTGGAAAATGAGTGAACAAAAAGTAATAAAGCATATGTGACTCTTGGGGTGTCTGGCAATTCTCTATTCCCATGTTACAGAGAAGTTGCTCATCTGTAATATTAGAAGTAATTTCTGCTCTAGGAGTTTCCAGAACTGGGTTGGTGAGGACCATTTGAGAAAATAAAATGTTTTATAAATTTTAAGGTGTTATATAAATGTCAGCTATTTTTATTCTCCATTCTCTCAAAGTGACAATCTTAAAGGCTACTAAATTGTGCAGAGAAGTTTGCTTATATACCAAATATCCTGACACAGCTCTGTTCTTTTGAGTTTTGGAGTCATCAGCTTTCTCTTTTTACTACTGTCAATAGGCCTACCTAAAGCAACTCCTTTCTTGTAATCTGATGTGTTGTTTATAAATCAACTTTGAATTTAGTGGGGGAGAAGGGCAGCTCTTTATAACTGTGTATAAAGTAAGAGTAAATAGTCCTGAGTAAAGATCAGAGGGATTCCCTCTCAGTAAAATATACTGCCTACAGACCTTTCTGCTTAATTCCTTGGTTCTCTGCTATCTTCTGAGTATTCAAAGTTATCAAATGACTGAAATAACCAATATAATGACTATTAGCTCTACCATTCAATATTCTTTAATATATGCCCCCAAAAGGCAGTTAGGTGGGCCAGTCAATAGAGTACCAGGCTTAGAGTCAGAAAGACTCAAGTTCAAATCTGGCCTCAGACACTTACTAGCCATGTGACCCTGGGCAAGTCACTTGTTCTTGTTTGCCTTAATCCACTGGAAGAGGAAATGGAAAACCTTTCCAGTTTCTTTGCCAAGAAAACTCCAGGGAGAGTACTGGCTGCCATGGTCCACAGGGTCATGAAGAGTTGGGCACAACTGAACAACTAAACAACAGCATGCCCCAAATGTGTCTTAATGTAAATCAGGAAAATTAGTAAGCAAATAGGATAAAAAATGATCCCTGATTAGAATCAAGACATTTTTAGCCCCTTAGAGATGCTGGTGTTTTTTGTTTTTTTGTTGTTTTTGTTTTTTTTTTTTTAAAGAAAAATCTTCATGGAAAGTCCTAACTGCAAATTGAAACAAGAATAAATTTAAAGGAACCAAGTGAGAAATAGAATTGTATGTAATGGGCAATGAAGATGAGTATTTTTGTTCTTTTGAGAACGGCCTGTTAACCAGCATTTTTGGCAATTGTGGAAAACTGGATTATGATGACATATGTTACAAAGGTAGAGGGCAGGAAATATTATCTTCTAGATAATTCTAGTACAGGCAGCTGGCATCCTTCTGCCTGGATAATTCAGCAAGAAATGAGAAAATTTCTGTCCATCTCTTTTTTTTTTCTTTCCCAAGTTCAGGTGAAATTTTGTTCACTATAATTATTTTTTAATCTAGTACTAGTCATTGGAATGAAATTTGGATACCAGACTCAAAGGAGTGGTGAAAAAGATAGACATTTTGGGCTAGAATGGACAAGAGAAAGAGTGTATGACTGGAGAAAGATTTTTAGCTTTTAGAAAATCAGACATCACCTTCCAGATCTTAGTCCAAGCAATAGGTTTTGAAAGTAAGAAATGCTGGTGATGAGTGTTTATCAATCAATACCTCATTGAGCCTGGTTTACAAGAGGCAGCAGGTTTCTTTTGAGGATGCTTTAATGGTACTTGGCTCTTGTCACTTAGTTCAATCAAATAACAATAAAAGCTAGTTCATCAGGAGGTGTGATAATATCATGGGGAGAGCTCTGGGTTCTCATTCACACTTCAACTCTCTGAACACCAGATTCTTCCTCTTCTTTTTTAGTTGCTAGATAATGTTTTTGACATAATAAATGCTTCCCAACAAATCTCCAGACTCTCCACAAAGTATATTGCCCAAAAACAAGTCAGCAAAATCACCTGATAGGGTAATTGTGATTGAAAATATAGCTCACGTTCTGCTCCTGGAGTTTGCCAATGATCAAACAGAAGGATATACTTGGTACCAATTTTTGTTTGTTTGTTTATTGCTGATTTTAATTTGCCATTGATTTTATATTGTACTTTGGAACTTGCTGGCTTTCACATTCTTTTTTTTTTTAAATATAAACAAATCTTCCTGTGCTTCTCTGAATTCTTCATACAGTTATATAGTATACAGGTATGTGAAAGTTTGTCCAACCATTTTTCAATGCTTGGGTATATATTGTATTTCTAGTTTTTTTGTCTGGCTTCTTCCAGTCTTCTTCCTTAGCTTCATACAGATGGAAAGTCCCAACTCTAGTCAGAGGATATAGGCTCAAATCCCATTTCTGACACTACTTGGTAACCTTGGGCTAATCATTTAACTTCTCTGGAGTGGGCAAGTTAGATGATCCCTGAGGTCCCTTCCAGCTTTAGATCTAGGAACCTATGGTCTATCTATTTGGCATATGTTGTTGTTGATGAGTTGTTCAATCATGTCCAATTCTTCATGATCCCACTGGGGGTTTTCTTGGAAAAGATACTAGAGCAGTTTGTCATTTTCTTCTCCAGCTCATTTTACAGATAAGAAACTGAGGCAAACAGGGTGAAATGAGTTGCACAGGGTCACAAAGCTAGGAAGTATCTGAGATCAGATTTGAACTCAGGAAGGTGAGTCTTCTTGACTCCCAACCTACTACTCTATCCATTGTTCCAGGTAGCTGCCCATCTGGCATTGACTGTAACATATTGTGTAAGATACTAGCATATTTTCTGTCAAATTCCTTTCCAGTTTTCCTAACACTTTAGGTTAAATCAAGAACTTCTGTCTCTCCCATCCCTTCCATCCTACTAGTTTATTTTCTTGGGTTTATTAAACACTAGAAGGCTATATACATTTGGTTCTAGGTCTTAATTATTTAATCAATTCCATTGATCTATGCTTCTATTATTTGTCTAGTAGCAGTAGTTTTACTAATTCCCATTTTATAATGTTCTTCAGTGTCTCCCCTCGATCTCAATTTTTCCACCACTATTTTCTTAATAAACTCAATCTTATAGTCATTCATTAACGGTCATCATTGTCAGCAGTTTTTGTACAACCCAGGAGCTAAGAACAATTTTTTACATTTTAAAATAAAGTTTTATCTTATTTAATGTGTAAAACTATAAGTGAATGTAAAGCCATATGTATGGCTTCCTGGCGAAGCAAAAACAATGGAGGGCTGGATTTGGCTTTCAGAATATCCCAGACACTTCCCAGCTGGGTGACTCTGGGCAAGTCACTTAACCCCCATTGCCTAGCCCTTGCTGTTCTTATGCCTTGGAGCCAATGTACAGCATTGATGCTAACATGAAGAGTTTGGCCTGTGTGAACACAGAAGTCATGAATGCACCTTAAAGAGAACGCAGAGTCAGTCAGTGAGAGAATGGAATTCAAGCTTTGGGAAAGAACAATAGGAGTCACACCAAAACTTATGGCAGGACAGAACATCAGCATTAAGAAATAATTGGAGAAGTAGAAAGGTTTTCTGTTCAGAAAATACCTCAGAATGAACATTTGATTTGAAAGGAACTGGGTTCAAGAGAGAAGCGATGATATGATATCCAAGCTTGTTCTGAAGACTTAAAGCAAGGTGATAGCCTCTGACTAGTTGAACCTTTGGTGTTCAGAGAATAGTTGTCTGAGGATTTTGAGACAAATACTAACCACACTTGATAGCGAGAGAGAAAAACATGAACACAAAATAACGCAGTTGAAAAACAAGTTGGAAATTGGGGGAGCACAAAGGCAAAATTTACCAAAAATCAAGCTGTTCAAGAAGCATCTTGAGACTGAAACACCATCACCTTGGTAAGAACAATTATTAAAAGATGTTCACAGAGAAACTGCTGCAGCGAAATAGCAATTGATAAATCTTAAAGCTTAGAAGGGATCTCAGAGCAGAGATACTGAAAAGTGGTGTTTTGAGTTAAAGCCAACAATGTGAATAGAAAGAAATCCAGGAATTTTGCTTAGGATTCTGGAGGACTCAAGTTCAGACAAGGGGGAGGCCCTGGCAAAACCTTTGCTATCTAGAACTTCAGTGGTAGAGTCCCCAAGGGTAAAGAAAAGACAAGCCAGAGTTTGGAAATAGTGATAGCCTCTACTAGCAACACAAACAAGTATTTGATGGAAAGGTCAATAGATCACAAATGAACTAGAAAGCTCTGACTAGACTAACTAATACTATTGTGGGAAGTTACTCATGCAACCAAGGCCTAGTTCCTGTTGAATTATAAAGACTGAAATTCTCAAGAGGCAACATTTCTTAATTTTAAACTAATTTACTAATTGGCTGGTCAAGACATCTTAATCTGGTCAATTGTCTTTCTCTACCATCCAAAAGGAAAAAGGAGCCTCAGTTCTCTGGCTCGGGTCTGTATATTCCACTTGTGAGCTCACTGCTCAATGCCTCCCCGGGACCTAACAAGACATCTCCGATTGGGAAGTGAACTTAGAGACCTCGACTCTTCCCTTATTACTTCATTACAAGAAGGATGAGCCCTAGTTGGGGCCCAGAAGGCCAGCACTTTCTGCCATGTGGCTGAACTACCATACTTTAAATGAGTTCAGCTTGGCCGCTCAGTTCAATAGCTAAAGCTTGCCAACTTCTCTTACCTAAGAGTTCTTATTTACACCTACCTCTAACAAAAGTCAGCCTACTAAGATGCCTGGAGGCCTGGGGATAAATTACTTTAGCTGGGAAGCTCCATTATTACTATTAAATTATTAAAATTCAACATTAATTTTCCTCATTTGATTTGTCCCCTTTGATCTATATACATAGAGATTAATATGTATAGTTATGCACATATTATATTGTTGTTTATTATTATTATTTCTTATTTTATTGTAATAGTCAGTGCTCTTATTATTTTGTCAAGTAATAGTAGAGATAGGGAAGGTCCTTGCTTCATCTTCAACCTTACTGGGATGCTTTCAAATATTTCCCTATTACCAATTGTACAGCCAATGCTTTTATTTTTATTTATTTTTTTAAACCTTACTTTCCATCTTAGAATCAGTACTGTGTATTGGTTCTAAGGCAGAAGAGCAGTAAGGACTGGGCATTGGGGGTTAAGGGACTTGCTTAGGGTCACACAGCTAGCAAGTGTCTGAGGCCAGATTTGAACCCAGGACCTCTCATCTCTGGGCCTGGCTCTCAAATCACTGAGCCATGTAGTTGCCCTTGCTCTTGCTTTTGATCCTAGTAAAGAGCTCTTTTTATTACTGTGCTTTTTAGAGGACATTATTCTTTTTTTAAACCTTTCTGATTCAGATCATATCTGTCATTTCTGTAAGTAGTATGACTAGTTATGCCAATATGTTTTCTAATGTTGGTATATTTTTGTATATTTGGTATGAATCCAAATTAGTGTTTATGTATAATTTTTGGCATATATTGTTATAACTGATTTGTGATGTTTTATTTAGTATTTTCTGTTGATATTCATTAGTGACGGAGTTCTTTAGTTCAATTTTTCTTCATCTAATATGTGTTTGGGTATCAGGATGACATTTGTCTCATAGAAGGCATTTAGAAAACTGTTCTATTTTCTGTTTTAAAGTTTGGTGAAAATTTTCTATAAATCCATCCAGACTAGGAACTTTTCTCAGGAATTTAATTTATCTTGTTCAATTTCTCTTTATGTGCTTAACTTATTTAGGTACTGTGTTTCCTATTTTAATTTGGGTAAGTTACATTTTTGTAGTTCTTTATCTGTTTTGTTTGTTTCCAGTTATACTGTCATATCCTTAAATAGAGTAGTTTATGCTCCTTTTCTTTGTTTCTCCTTTTGTTTTGAAGTGCTTTTTCTTTGTTCCTGGTTGTTTAATTTTCCTCTTTTAATAAAAATCAAGTTAGTTCATGGACTAATGTTTTCAGGGTGATTTTTGTGTCTCAGATCTTCTGCCTATTTCCCCCTCCAATAAAAGATCAAAACACCAAGGTAAACAAAGCACTCTTAAACCTTAAAGTACATTTTAATTGTCAGCTGTTCTGCCGAGAGGGAAGATTTTCTTTTAGTTTAGTAACTTGGCATGGCAAATGGAGAACTTGCTTGAGAGTTTAAAACAACAAGAACAACACCCCATCAACAAACATTTTTTGAGTACCAACTAAGTTCTGGTCACCGTCCTAGGTGCTAGGGGAAAAGGAACACAAATGTGAAATCCCTGCCTTCTAGAAGCTTATGATGTCCTAGGTGGCTACCACATGTTCACAAATAAGTGAATACAGGAGAGATCCAAAACAAATACGGAAGGTGTTAATAACGATTAGGAAATTGGCAAAGGTTACTAAACTGAGTCCTGTATGATCCTGGGGTTCCAAGAGGTAAGGAGTGAGGAAGGAGATCGAGCATGGGGGATAGCTTTCTCAAAAGTATGGATGAAGGAAATAGAATCCTGGAAATGGGGAGCATCAAGTTAGACAGTTTGGCTAAAGGACAGAGTCTTTTGGTTGTTGAAATTAATGTGTAACTCAGACAGGAAAAGATAAGCTGGGGCCCGATTGTGAAGGACTTGATATGCCAAATAGAGATTTATATTTAATCATAAAGATTATGAAGAACTCCTGAGGCTTTCTGAACGGAGAAATAGTTAAATCTATATCTATCTTTCTATCTCCTTCTCTTATCTATCCATCTTTCTATCTTTCTGTCTATTTATATATATACATATATACATGTATCCCAAGGCAGTGCTGTACTTCCCCTGCTTTGTAGAAAACATCATGAAAGATGTTTCCTTAAAAGTGATGAATTACAGGAATAGAGGAGGAGAGGATGGGAGAGAAAGAATTGGGGATGCAAAATTCTAGAAAACTAATGTGAAAATTGTTTTTACATGTAATTGGGAAAAATATTAAATCAAAAAAGAAATGCCAAAAGTAATTAATTCCCTCAAGCTTACAGGTAATTGAGATTCTTGTTTAACAGCTTTCCTTAGAATTTTCCAATTTAGAAGCCATTTAAAATGTCCCATGCTTATTTTCATGAAACATTCACATGGAAATAAGAACCTGAAGGTAAGCATTGTTTCATGAATGAAACAAATGAATATGTTCATTGAAATGTGTTCATATAATAAACAGCCACAAAGCATCTAATATAGACTTAGCAGTGAACTGAGAGACAGGTGGATAGAGCACTGACTTGGAGTCAAGAAGGTCTAGGTTCAAATCCTTCCTCTAATCTTCACCAGGGGCAAATGTCTCATTTTTTCTCTTAAAAAAAAAAATTCATACCTTCCATCTTAGAATCAAAACTGTGAATTGGTTCCAAGTCAGAAGAATGGTAAGAGCTAGGCAATGGGGGTCAAGTGACTTGCCCACGGTCATCCAGCTAGGAAGTGTCTGAGGCCACATTTGAACCCAGAACCTCCCATCTCTAGGCCTGGCTCTCAATCCACTGAGCCACCTAGCTTGTCCCTCCTTATCTTCTTTTATTTCCTCAATGTTTTAGAGCTGTCCTCCAGAGGTTATTTTCATCCTCAAACAAGATCACGTATTCTAAGTGCTTTGCAAACTTTAAAGTACTATGTAAATGTCAATTAATACTACTGCTGTAAGAGAATATCAGAGTAGAAAACACTTCTTTCCCTTACATAAATGGCTGTACTTGTTTGGCATTTGTAATTCTATAAAGTGAAAAACAAAAGTTTTGACATTAATAATCAATGTAGATTTGTATCCAATTTGTTATTGATCAGACTAGATGATTAAACAGAACATCACATTCCAGGGACATGTTGAGTAATAATTTCTGCCCTAACAGTAGAGATGGGGTCTTATTAGAAGAATAACTACATAGAGTCAGCATGATACGATAGAAAGAATGCTGATTCTAGAACTATAGGTCCTGGGTTCAAATTCGTGTCCTGTCACTTAGTACATGTGTGACCTTGATCAAGTCAGTTAACCTTTTCTGGGCTTCAGCTTTCTCCCTTATCTTTGGGAGAGAGGAAGCCCCTCCTATGTACCAGGTTCTGTGCTAATGATGTGGGCTGAAGAGCCCCCAAACCCTGCCAAGTAGCTGTACACAATTGAAAGAGCACAGAAAGAAACTAGCTGATTAGGGTGGAGCCACCTTCCCAAAGGACAGAGGGGCTGCTCAGATTCACAATTAGGAGAAAACTCTTCATCAGTCCTTAGACATACCCTAGGTCCTTGGCATATCATTAGCATCTCATTTACATTGCAGTTTTCAATCCCCTCCCCCGTGGGCAAACAGAGATAATCATGGGTAAAGCCACACAGACCAAGGTGAACTCTGGGTAAAGTGACATCTGTTCTTTGGGAACAACGAGGCTACCACCACCCAAACAAATTTAGTAATTAATCAAGATAACAAACATTCCTGAAAGCCTCTGTCCTTTCCCTCATCATGGCCACCCTATCACTGGGCCCATCCCACTATCTTCCTCCCTCTCAGGAAAGCTTGCTCCCTTGCCTTGGGGCCATTAATTCTTTGAACAAAACTCCAGTCTCAACCCCCACCATCAGGAAGCATTATGAATACCGTCTCATGTGATTTGGACAATAGCCCAGGAGATAGGTTATTATTGTCTCCATTTTATAGTTGGGGAAACTGAGGCTGACAGCATGTGATCAGTGTGGAGGAAAAGTGCCATGATAAATGTGAGGAAGGACCTGCCATTCAGGGGTCTCCGAGTTAGGTCTTGAAGAAAGGGTAATCTAAGGATTTGCTCCTTCAAACAAAGAAGCTATGAGGGAGTTCCTTCTAATCATGGGGAACAGCATGAGTAAAAGTACAGAAACTTAGAGGACCGGATGAGAAAGGGTAGACTGGCTGGACCATCACAGATGTGGATGGAAGTAGCAGGCAGGTGGAAGCCAGACGGAGCCAGGCCTTGAATGCCAGCATCAGCAATTTGTATTATACTTGCTAGGCAATAGGGAGCTATGGGGAGTTTTTGAATAAAGAAATGACCTGATCTTCTCTGTAACAAGAGAAGACCTTACCCACAGATGTTTTTAGGGTTTGTTTGTTTTTTTACTCAAATGAGGCTCCGTTTGAACTAAATTTCAGTCCTGCTCAATGAAGCCTGCCAGAATTAAGGCCACAGGGAGCAGCGCCAGGACCTTCCTTTTCCCCATTGTTGACTTTCAAGACAATGAGGAACAAAACAAGGAACAAATATCTTCATTATGTAAGAATAATTGGCGAATACACACACAGTAGTAATTCGAATCTGTGGGACTGGCCCTTGTGTTTGTTTTGGCCATTGATGGAATGTAGGTATGCTCCTTCTCCTTCCGTGGTTGGGGCATACCTGGCATTTCTGTTTGTCTCCAGTTCCTGCCTGGACGGCTCTCCTGACCGCAGGCTTTGATGGCCGTCCTGTTGGGGCCGCTGCAGCTCATGTCTTCTGCAGGCCTTCAAGTTGCACACGCGGATAGTCCGCCCTCTGGCTTTGACCCGGAGGCCAGAACTAGAGCCCTTCACTTTTCCCACCCTCTTATTCTGCCCTGCATAGTAGGTGCCCGCTGAAAGCACACCACACAGCCTCCAGATGAAGCAAGGACAGCGCACAGCAAGGAAACCAATCCTCTAGTGTGTGTGGATTTTAAGACAACCCTTGAGTCTGTACAAGCCAATGGCAAGCCCAGAAGGCTGTCTTTGGCCAAGGCCTCCCACACACAGGGCAACAGCAGGGAAGACTACATGGTGGACGGGGCAGTGGATGGAGCACCAGGTCTGGAGCTAGGAGGTCCTGGGTTCCAATGTGGCCTCAGATACTTCCTAGCTGGGTGTCCTTGGGCAAGCCACAAATGGCGAGCCTTTCCTACTCTTCTGACTTAGAATCGATACCAAGACAGAAGGTAAAGGTTTAAAAAAAAAAAAGACTGCATGGTGGACATGCCTCCAAGATAATTTGGTTTTGATGATTGACCAGATGTTGACCTGGTGTCATAGAATCATAGATTTAGAGCCGAAAGGAGAACTGGAAGGGACCTTTGAGGCCATTGAGTCTTACCCCCTAGTTTAATGAAATGAAGATTTTGTAAGGTTATAGTAATTTAATGAGTAATTAAATCATTAAGTGATTGCCAAAGCTCATAGAACTAGGAAGTGTCTGTAGCAGGACTTGAACTCAAGTCCTCATGCCTCCAAACCCAACACTATATGCATAGCACCACCTAGATGCTATCAGAAGAATATAAAAGAGGGGATCAATAGTGGAATCTCCCAAAGGGATCATCAGGGTCATGGAAGTTGCCCTAGTATAAAACACAGTCAAAAGAAAATTTCCTAGACTGATAAGGATCTCTTAATAGGTGATATCTTTTTGTTTAGTTAAATAATTTAATAAAACTTAAAAATTGAGGTCTATTATATTTAAATGAACAAATGTTAGAAAACATTTTCACCTGGAATTACATAGACATTTCTCTCTTTTTTCTCAATTACATGTAAACATTTATGTTACATGCATTTTTTAAAAAGTTTAATTTAATTTTTAAACCCCCTCTTACTTTCTATTTTAGTAACAACTCTAAGACAAGAGAACAAGGGTTAGGCAAATGTGATTGAGTGACTTGCCCAGCGTCACACTAGGAAGTGTCTGGGCCCAGATTTGAATCTAGTTCTTCTTGACTCCAGACCTGATGCTCTATTCACTGTGCTACCTAGCTGCCCCAACATTCATTAAAAAAATTTTTTTAGTTCTAAGTTCTCTCCTTTCCTCCCCCCGCCCCCCTTCTCTTGAGAAGATAAGCAATTTGACATAGATTATTATTATTTTAAACTCCTTACTTTCTGTCTTAGAATCAGTATTATTTATTGATTTCAAGGCAGAAGAGTGGTAATGGCTAGGCAATGGGGGTTAAGTGACTTGCCCAGAGTCACATAGTTAAGAAGTGTCTGAGGCTAGATTTGAACCCAAGACCTTTTTTCCTTAGGCTTGGCTCTCTATACATGGAGTCACCTATCTGCCCCCTTTGATATAGATTATACTTGCGCATAATGCAATACATATTTCCATATTAGCTATGTTGCAAAAAATAAAACAAGAAAAATAAAGTTAAAAAGGGATGCTTTAAAGGATCTTTATTCAGACTCTGTCAGTTCTTTCTCTGGTACTGGATGCCATTTTTCATTATAAGTCCTTCAGAACTGTCTTAGATCATTGTATTGCTGAGAATAGTTTTTATTCACAGTTGATCATCCCATGAATTTGCTGTTAATGTGTACAATGTTTTCCTGATTCTGACAACTTCACTTTGCATCAGTTCATCTAAGTCTCCCCTGATTCTTCTGAAAGCATCTTGCTCATTATTTCTTATAGCAAAAATAGTATTCCATCACAATCAGAAACCACAGTTTCCTCAGCTATTTCCCAGTTGATAGGCATCCTCTCAATTTTCAATTCTTTTCCATCGCAAAAAGAGCTGCTATAAATAATTTTGTAAAAATCTAGGTCCTTTTTCTCCCCCCCCTCAAATCTCTTGGGATAGACCTAATAGTAGTATTTCTGGGTTAGAGGATATGCATAGTTTTATAGTTGTTTGGGTTATATAGTTCCAAATTACTCTCTAGAATAGTTGGATCAGTTCAGTGGTCACAACTCCACCAACAGTTGTGCATTGATGTTCCAATTTTTCTACATTGCCAACATTTTTAATTTTCATTTTCTGACATATTAGCCAATGTGTAAAAGTTATAAAATATTACCTGAGAGATGTTTTAGTTTGCATTTCTCTAATCAATAGTGATTTAGAGCATTTTTCTTGACTAGAGATAGCTTTAATTTCTTCTTCTGAAAACTTCATATTTTTTGAAAATTTATCAATTGGGGAAGAACTCATATTTTTATAAATTTTACTCATACATCTATATATTTGAGAAATGAAGCTTTTACCAGAGAAACTGGTTATAAAAATTTCCCTCTGGGTTTCTGCTTTCCTTCTAATCTTGGATACACTGATTTTCTTTGTGCAAAATCTTTTAAATTTAATATAATCAAAATTATTCATCTTATATCACATAATGCTCTCTTTCTCTTTTTTGGTCAAAATCCTTTCCTTATCCATAGATTTGACTGGTAAAATTTTCCATGCTTCCCTAATTTTCTTGTATCACTCTTTATGTCTAAATCATATATTTCTTTTGACCTTATTTCAATATACATTGTAAGATGTCGGGCTCTACCTAGTTTCTGCCAGATTGTTTTCTAGTTTTTCCCCAAACAATTTTTGTTAAGTTCTTATCCCAGAAACTTTGATCTTCAAGTTTATCCAACACTCGATTGCTATGGTCATTTACTATTCTGTATCGTATGCTTGAGCTATTCCACTGCGGTAGGTGTCTGGTTGAAATTACTTGTGAATCAATCCATCTGATCCTGGGGATTTTTTTCTTAGGGAGTTCATTCATGGTTTGTTCAATTTCTTTCTCTAAAATAGGATTATTTAATTATTTTTCTATTTCTTCTGCTGTTATTCTGGGTAATTTGTATTTGTAAATATCTATCCATTTCACTTAGATTTTTACATTTATTGGCATATAATCAAGCAAAATAGCTCTAAATAGTTGCTTTGATTTCACTTTCATTGGTAGTAAATTTACCTGTCTTTTGATACTGGTAAATTCATTCTGGTCTTTACAATATTAGTAACTTGATTTCCTTCCTTTCTTTTTTTTAATGAAAAAAATCAAATTAACCAAGATTTGTCTATTTTACTGTTTTTTAAAAAATAAAATTAGCTCCTAGTTTTATTTATTAATTTTCTTACTTTCAATTCAGTCTTCCCTTTGATTTTCAGGATTTCTAATTTGGTGTTTAACCAGGGATCTTTAATTTATTCTTTTACTAGTTGTTTTTAGTTACATGCCTAGTTCATTGATCTGTCCTTTTTTTTAAAAATTGATGTAAACATTTAGAGATATGCATTTTCTCCTGAGAATTGTTTTGGCTGCATCTTAGAAATATTGATATGCTATCTCAGCATTGTTATTCTCTTTAATGATATCATTTATTTTTCTGATTTGTTCTTTGACCTATTCACTCATTTACATCCATTGTCTTATCTGACCCTCATTCAGTGTGTTGAGACAAGTAGAGGAGGCATTATTATCCCTGTTTTACAGATGAGAAAATTGAGGTTTATGCCCCATAAACCTGTCATGGACCAGGATCTATAAAGTAAGATATATTTGTGTAGTGGAAAGAGCACCGTGTTGTCAATCAACGGGCTGGATTCATGGTCCTCCTTTTGGTATTTGGCTAAGTGAGAAAGGGGGGCAGATTTCCATGAAGCCTTATTCTGTTTCTGTGCAGAAAATACAGATGATACAGAAGATTCAGCATCTTCTGCTTCTCTTCCCTTGCAATCCCAGCTCTTGCCTTGGAGAAGCATAGCCTGTCCTTCCCATACCAACCACAGCCTGTTCTATATTATCATGTCACAGAAGGCTTACATTAGTCACACTTGACCTTTATGGCCAAAGCAGAGCAATAGCATGAACTTTTTGAAAAAGTGACCTCAAGCCTTCTGTGCCATCCAAACACATATCTAAAGGAAAGTCCCCAAATTAACACAGGCCACCATGTTCTCCAAGAAAATGGGCAGCTTTCCCCCTTTTTTGGTCTGGCCTCTTTTCCAAGCTGTATCAAGTCATGCTCCCTTTTCAAGTAGGACAGACTGTGCCCAGGCCTGTGGCTAGCGTGACTAACGTACTCGTACTCAGGCTTCACAGGCTGCTTGACATCACTGAGTTAGTTGGGCAGAGCCAGTTGTTTCCCTCCTACAATGTGTTCCCTCTCCTCCCTGGCCCCAAATACCTCCCTACAGTGACCAAAGCCACAGTTGTCCACTAACCCATCAAACACCATTGGATATGCATCCCTTTAAAGTCCCAGCATGCCAGATACTTCAGCACACAGCTTTGAGAATCCAGTAGAAAGTTATCTGGTCATTTGAGAATTCAGTGGAAACCTCTCGGGTTTGGTGCTAAATCCCTAATAAGCACTTAGCTGGATGAAGTCCTTTGCTTAGGTTATAGGTGTCAAAGGCTATGACGTGTTGTTGGGAGGTCTCCAGAGCTGCAAGGAGTCCGTCACCTTCAAGGCCGTCAGACTAGGCTGGCTAAACCTTGTGAGGGTAGCCATCGGGTCATCGTGGACCCCTGGTGAACCAGGGCTTTGCTTACCCAGCATGTGAAGACTACTTCGGCTGAACAGACGGAAGAAACCAATAAGAAGGTTCAACGGCTGAGAGGGCGACGCAGCAAAGCACTGTGGAGTGCTCAGGGCATGTTGGAGCACAAAAGACAACACGGCCATCCAATGCAGCTGAGGAAGTCTCCAGGTGTAACGACTTTTCGAGCCACTGGACCCAAGCTTCCAACGCCGCCGAGAGAGTGGGACTGTCGCTGTGCATCGACTTTTCCACTTAAATCTTCATGCACAAGTGTCTTTGTGCACAAAAACACACAAAGACAATAGTCATCCTCGGTTACCAAGAGACTACTACTACTAGGTGTCAAAGGCGGTGCTGGTCATGCCTCTCTCCCTCTCTGTTTCTTCTTTTGACCCCCTCCTTCCTAGCTGCCCATCCTGGGACAACCAGCTGTTTGTTCCTAATTCTTATTCTTTGAAAGCAGTCCTGGATTTAGAAAGTAGAGTCACTGGATATACTTCTCCTGGAGTCTGTGATTTTAGGGAGTTGCAATGCAGAACTGAACAAATGCATACTCTTTGGAGCTATAAATGGAGGTGAGCCACCCTCATAAAAGAAAAAGCCTTCTTTTGTCATGCCAGACAACTGTGAGGATGGTAGCAGGAGAAAGGTTATGGGGATTGTGGAACAATGGAGTGCATTCATCCATTGTGACTCTCCGAAATTCAAGAATTTAGGAAATTGGGCAGTCTCTGAGAACCAGTGTTTTCCAAAACAAACAAATAAACAGCAACAACAGCACTGATTAATCAACTACAGAGTACATTCAGGTCTGACCAAGTCACCCCTCTGTTCAGGAAATTCCAGTGACTTGAGGTTCAAATACAACATCCTGTCTGGCCTTTAAAACCAGCCAAAGCCTGACCCCTTCTTACTTTCCCAGTCTTCTTACTCCTCATTCCACTCTAGTACTCTGTGATCCAGACACACTGGCTCTTCCTTGAACACCACACTCCCTCTCCTGACTTCATGAATTGCATGCCTGAAATGCTCTCCCTCCTCATCTCCACCTCTTGGCTTCCTTCAAGGCTCATCTAAAATCCCACCTTCTATGAACCTTTCCTAATCTCCCTTAATGGGAATGCCTTTCCTCTGTTGATTATTTCTAGTTTATTCATTTGTAGCTTGTTTGTACAGAATTGTCTGCATGTTGTCTTCTCCATTAGACTGTGAGTTCCTTGAAAGTAAAGACATTTTTTTTTGTTTTGTTTTATTTTGGTTTTTACCTTTCTTGTTGTCCCTAAGTGCTTAGCACAGTGCCTGGTACAAGTGGACGTTTTCCTAATTCATGTCTACTTGACCTGTGCACAGAGGTCTAACTGTGCTAGGTGTCTATGGAGTTTTGTTTTAGTCTGAAAGAGACAGGGAATCCCACTGCAGAAATTCCCTCTTCTCATGCAGATACCAGTGCCTACTTTACAACTTACTAGTTTACTAGTTTCCAATGAATGCCTGCCCTTCAATTGGAAAAGGGTTAAATAAATTGTGGTATATGATTGTGGTGGAACAGTAAGAAATGACAAACAGGTTAATTATATTTTAGATGGAGAGATTAACAGAATGAAATGAACAGAACCAAGAGCTCATTATGTATAGCAACTGAAATATTGCTTGAAGAATGTCTTATGTCCGTCTACTTCCAGAGAAAGAACTGATAAATAGAAACAAGCAAGACATAGTTTTATATATACATATATCTGTTTGTCAGATGACACCTCTCTCATTGGGGAAGGTAAGAGAGGGAAGGAGTTACCTGCATATTTTAATGTAACTAACAAACAAATAAATAAATGTAAATAAAAATAAAAAACAACAACAATTTACAGTCTTGAAGCATTGCCCCTAACAACAAGAGGTTAAGTGATTTTGCATAGTTTGCAGGCATCAGAGGCAAGATTTCCACCCAGATCTTTTTGACTCCAAGGCTTACTCTTTATCTTTGATGTCATGGATATAAGTGCCATTGCAAAGTTTAAGAAAAAGACCTATTCCTGTGACCGCTATAGGAAGGTTATGACAAACAGAAATAGGGTTATTAAACCATAGATTTGGAGCTAGAAGAGACCCTAGAGGTAATCCAGCTCAAGACTCTAGCTTTATAGGCTCAGAGAAGTCCAGTGACTTAGACTTAGCTAATAAGAGGGGTGACTAGGATTGGACATGATCTAGGATAGATTTATTCTAAACTCATTGACCATTCCACTGAGCCATAATGTGCCCTACCCCATCCCCATAGCAATTATACCAAATAAGATTTTCTTTTGCTATAAATTTAGTTCTTTAGTAGTTATTTTGAGCTGTCATTTTTAGTGTGCTGTGAAGTTTAAGTTTTCTTCTTTTTTTGACAGAAGTCTTAAAGAGATTAGGAACCTTGCTGGTAATCCCCTTCTCTATTGAGAATAATATGACTCTTTCTGATATCCTTCACTTTTTCTCCATGCCTAAAAAGTTAGTTATATCTTCAGCTTCTCTAAAATCCCTTTATTCTCTGAGGAGGAAGCAAAGAAAGAGGAGTAGGAGGCTGTCCTCCATGCTAAGACCAAGACCTTCACTTATAGGACCTTAACTTTTTTCTTCTGCCATGGAGACATGTTCTCAGATCTTGATAAATCC
Organism: Monodelphis domestica; assembly: GCF_027887165.1. Taxonomy (NCBI): domain Eukaryota; kingdom Metazoa; phylum Chordata; class Mammalia; order Didelphimorphia; family Didelphidae; genus Monodelphis; species Monodelphis domestica. The sequence goes on from NC_077231.1 coordinate 77,441,200, forward strand.
TAAGTTATATAGTAGTTAGGTAATTAGAAAATCAGATTTTTTTTTTCTGCTTGAGTCCCTCCATAAAATCCTCTAGTTGCTACTCAGAGGCATTGGTGGCCAGCAGAATGTATACTCTGGCAAATACTCTCATTCTAAGAAAATTTGAGTCCTGGGAATAGACCAAATCTGCTTTTGAGAACCAGTGGGTGGCATAGTGGATAGAATGTTGGCCTGGAGTCAGAAAGATGCAACTTCATGACTTCAAATCTCTCCTCAGATACTTACTAGCTGTATGATTCTGGGCAAGTCACCTAATCATCTTTGCCTCAGTTCCTCAACTGTAAAATGAGCTAGAGAAGGAAAAAGTAAACCACTCTAGTACCTCTGCCAAAAAAAAAAAAAAAACAACCCAAATGGGGTCCCCCCAAATCAGAAATCACTGAAAAATGACTTAACAACAACTAGTTAGTATGGAGACTTTCATTATCAATAGCTTGGCCATTTGGTGATGAATTCCTTGGCCATGACAACCTACAAAAGAAATTAAAGACAAAATGACCCCTCAGATTTTCTTTGTTACTCTTGTGTTTCTGCCATGATGTTGGTAGAATCGTAATTAAAGGGCAAAAGGGCCTAAAAATCATCCAGTTTTTAGATCATCTATGCCTTATCTGTAGGCATGCTAAATATGATCTCCTTGTCCAGGGATTATATGAGTGAATATATCACTGGGAATTTTGAAATAGATTAATTTTGATATTCTCATTATAAAAAAAGCAAACCCTGAAGACAAAATAAAATTATACAATGGAAGGCTACCTCACAGATTCTCTTTGGGAAATCAAAGAAAGGAAATAAAAGTGTTCACTTTATCATGCATCCAGAGGGAACAAGAAATCTTATTTTATGGAACATTTGTTCATTGAGTATTTCATTGTCCCTGAGAAGCATTTACATGAAGACCATTGGGGAAAAGTTGTAACTTAAGTACCAACATTTATTGCAGATGTTGAAAAAGTTAAATAAATTCTACAAAGCTCTTAAGAAAACCCTCTACATTAAATCAGTGCATGCATTGATTTGAGAGGCAGCATGATTTAATGGATAGACATCTACTCTCATAATCAGGAAGACCTAAATTCAAATCCTACCTCTACTACATACTAGTTTTGTGACTCTAGAAGAGTCAATTAATATCCCAGGACTCAAAGTGATTCTCTAAGACAATAGTAGCAGTGAACATATGCCTGCACTGGTTGAGAGAATTTCCTTACCTGATAATTCTCTTACCAATGAAATCACAAGTGATAAGGAATAGAGAAAAATGCATGATTATCTTTAAGAGGAAAGGAGAAGAATTTAGACACAAACCCTGGGAGAAGATTCTGGAAGGAGAGGAGGATCTTGAGAGCTTACTGGGTTTAATGGTCTCTCCTGATATGGCTTTCCTCCTAGCTGGTAAGGAGGATCTTTGATCTGGCATCCCCTGGGAAAAGACTAATCTTGTGGAAAGATTAGGAAATTCCTGGGTGGGAGAGCTGCCTTGGAGGAGACCTGCTTTTTCTTGAAGTATAGAGATCAACCTGTCAGAGATCAAACTATCAGAAACAACTTGGTTAAGGTAAACCCAAGGGTTTGGTCACCTGGGACTTTGGGTTTACCTAGGAAGCCAACCCAGGTTTTGGGTAAGGACTCAGTACCACTGTGAGTCCTGCATCCTCAGCCTTTTAAAGACAATCTGTAGTATATAGGCAATCAGAGAGTTTTATGTGGTCTAGATAAGAACAGGGAGTGAATAGGAAGGGCTTGAGAAAACCAGAAGAGCAAACTCCTTGAGGGGGAGTATAGATTGATGGGAGGAGTTATAGTTGTATAGATTTAGGACTTTATTTATCATTTCCCTACCCTCAATAAACTTTTTTTTCCCCATTTCCAATCCCTCTAGGTCCTTTCCATTAAACTATCTCCTTTTGGAGGTAGTTTTCTCTTTCAGACCTATAATTAAGAAACCAAAAGAACCTAAAAGCTATCTTAGTCAGCAAATACTTGATTCCCTTGCCATATGCAGACATACAGAAGCCAAGGGCAGAACCAGTTTAGGATAGAAATACACTTGTAAAAACTTATGGAGAAGTATGGTGAATGGTGGGAGTAGTATCATTTCATGAAATAACCAATGGAAAGTAAAGTAAGGAAACTTAGAAAGAGACTCAACTAAGTAGGTCAACTTGAGGGCATTTGGGGATGAAACTGGATGGAGGAGAGCAAACAGATAAAAAATGGTAAAGATTCTTCATAATGCCATGGATACCATGTGAAAGAATGTTCCAACTAACTAATAATATGAGAAATGCACATCCAAACAATCCTAAGGTTTTAATTATACTCTATAATTTGGCAAAGATGGCAAAAGATGAGAATGGTCAAAATCCTATGATTGTTGGGTAAGAAATGATGAATGTGATCAAGACAGAGAAACATGGAGAGTTCTATACAAATTGATGAAGCCTGAAGTAATTGGAACCAAAAAAATAATGTAAAGAGAAAGAAAAACCACAAAAAATTCAAAAGTGAACATTGTAGAATTTTAAAGAACAAGCATGACTCAAAAGAGGCAATATGAAATGATAGCCCCATCCTTCTACAGAAGTGGGAGGTCACAAGTATTGTATATTGTACACATTTTCAGACTTTCTCAATGTATTGGTCAGATGCTGATTTTTCCCCTTTTCTTTGTCTTTCTAATGCAAGGATAAGAGAACTACCCCATTTGGAATCTTAACATCAAAGTCCCAGTGATTTCTCTTGAGGAATGAAAATAATGCTAAAGAATTCAAAGATTAAAAAAACAATTGAACTGGATCAAGTATATGTTAAGAAGGTCCATGCTGGAGGTAACACAAAATTGAGGAGTCAGTTTTTAAGGCATCCAAAATGGTGGAAGATGCCAAAAGTGTAGAAAAAATCTTGTGCCTTATTATTGCCAAAAATTTTTAAAGTGTAGTCATGGGAATGGACTAGCTCTAGTTTCTTAGGAACAGCCTTAGTAAATATATAGATCATTAATAACTACCAAATTTATATGCTTTCTTTCTTATTTAGGCAGTTTTTTAAAGAATTATACATATTTGATTGGAAGGTATCTTTGATGAAGATATCATATAACTGACTGAAAGATATAAAGGACATAAAATTCTATTGTTTTTATTTTCAACTATAAAAAAAGCATTTGATTCAGTAGAGCAAAATGCTACCTTTGAGGCTTTTCTCCAACAAAAGTCTACTGCTCATATGTTGGAATCAGACTCCTTGATGTTATAATAAAAGAGATACCTCTGATTATTACTATGAAACAATTTATAAAATGGAAATATATGTGTTTTTTAATTAATTAAGATGTGCATAACCATCAAGGAGGGATCCCCTATAAATGATGAGATCCTCCATTTGCTCCTGTTTACTGCTGACATTGTATTGACTTGCAATATACCCTGGAACACTGTAATACCTCATCTAGGAAACATCCATAACCACTCAAAAGAGGTAACTGAGTGAACCACACTGACTCCATATCATGACTCAATTCAAGCTCGTTCAGTTCCCTTTCTACTCAATTATGGGTCTAGTCCCAATTCTGACTTGAGACAACTTTATTCAATTATGGGAACTGAGAGAAAACTTATTGCATTGTTTGAAACTAGCCCAATGTGGCTGGGAAACTGGACCACCAGTAGCTAATGTTTAGAGACCCTTAAGCAAGGATCTAGGTTATATTGACCAGAAACAGATACAAAGATCCATGCAGTTTTCTCTATAATTATATATCTCAAGCAACCCATATGTCTTATTTGAAAATTGGCCCCATCCTGATCAGTCAGATACTGTTTCCATGTTCCTTTAATTGTTTACAACTATTTAGGAGGAGTGGGACACCTCTCTTACTGAATTCAGGGAACTGCACCTGTTTGCTCTCCTTTCCCAGACTTAGAAAGTCCCCAATCTTACTTTCAGTTAGAAATCAGATTACCTAATGTACTGTTTCCTTTTAACTAGTTGATTTTATTTGATTAATTATTTTTAATGTATAAAAGTATGTCTCTCCCTCTATAATCTGAGTCCAGCTCTAAGCTGAGGAAGGATCTGGTTCTGATTTGTTAGGCATTTGGCATGCATCATTTAATAAGGATATGCCCAGAAGGTGAAACCTTTGTTTCCTGAGTCATTTTGTCTGCTTGCCTCCGGAGATAATGATAAACAGCAACTCAGCCAGATACTAGTCAGTCAATAAACATTTATTAAACACCTATTGTGGGCCAAGAATTGTGCTAAACACTGTAAGTTAATTTACCACAATCACTTCATTTGCTAAAGAGATTAATTAACCACAAAAACTTTCTGGTCCTGATTTGATTCAGCGAAATTTAAGATTTTCTCTTCTACTTATTTTATGTAGAAATTAATAAAAGTTCATTTTCAAAGCCAAAGAAAGCAAACTCTGGCCAGGCATGGGTAATATTAAACTAACTTGGTCACCATGATTTGGTCAAATATAATTGGTACAAAATTTTGATTTGGACCCAATAACCTGTAATATAGCAATAAAATACCACATTTTGAATTGTAGCTTGCAATATGCTATAACATCACAGAAGGTGTTAGTGTTGATCAGGATATTGCCTTTAATATATTATCCTGGTTTCCTTCCATAAGATACAGTTCTTTCTCATTTGGAATATTTATATTGTATGGGTCTATACTGACAAAAGAGAAATCAGTAAGAAATGAGTGTTGCTGTAGCTCATGTTAAATGATAAAGAGCCACACCAAAAAGTGGTCCTCAATCTGCAGAAAAACATAGGCAACCTCAGAAGGAAAAGTCATTAGTAGAAATGAAAACTAACATAGTTACTGAAATTGCTTGTGTCTGAGTCCCCTCCCTTCTGGTGCCGAATTCTGAGAAATTCTGTCATGTGAAGGATTCCAAACTAGCCAAGGCTAACAACTCCTTCATCCAGTACTAAAACAGAGGACTTTGGGAAAGCCTACTGTGTACAATTCTGTGGCTTTGAAAAAGGCAATGAAGACTAAACATGACATTCATATTCATGTTTACCTTTTTGTTACAGCCACAAATCTAGTAGAGACTATATCCTGTGGTCTTGTTTGCCACTCATAGCTAAGTTCATTGACGAGGTAAGACTATGTGGGGCAAGGTGTTTGTTTGTTTTTTTTAACCTGTTTTCTCTTCATAGTCTTTTTTTCTTCCTTTATATCATGTGTTCTCTATTCCAGTCAAACTTGCCATGTGTTCCATATGGGCCATTGTCCCCCAGATATGGAAAGTACTCCCTAATTCACCTTCCCTAAACAGAAAATGTGGCATCTTCAGAGCTCTGTCCAGGTACTTCCATCTTCTGAGGCATGTTTGTTGTTGTTGTTCCCCTCTTAGCACTTTGTACTAGTCTTTGGTTGAATTGCTGCTTATCATTATCTCCTTTCCCCTCTAAGCCTCCCAATCTCTGTTGAGAATATCATTGGCCCTTCCCAGTTTCATGACCAACCTGTAATTAACATTTTCTTTGTCCTCACTCTAATCTCTCCTCAAGTCTTGTCTTTTTACCTCTACAATAACAGTTAGTTATCAGCCTCTGGTATTTGCTGCATAAATTCTGAATATATTTAGTTTCTATACTTTGTATACTTTGCTTTCTACCCCAATTCAATAGAAAAATCAGGAATTCTTTTCTGTTTCACCACACCAGCAGAGTAGGTGATTTATAAAATGCTTGCTGAATTGAATCAAACTGAATTCCTTGTACATACCAGACCAATGACACAATGATGGTATTTAGTTGCAATAGTTAGAAATACTACTCCTTAAATGAGTGTTCTTTCTCCAAGTAGAGATCAAATTTTGAAGACCTCCCAGGTACCTACCTTAGGGCTCCTATCTATAATTCAGGGCCAGGGAGTACTAAATCTTGGGATAGTAATAGCAATTAGCAGTAATTAGTACTGATTTTGGATTATTAGTAGTGTGTGTATAGTTTGCTAAGAGGGAGCTCATCACTGGCCAATCCATTGGGGTTATGTTTTCCTAGTTGAGCTCCCTATATTGGAAAAAAGTGAGGGGACAACTGGGGAGAAAGGAGTTGGCTCAGTGGATAGAGTGCCAGGTCAGGAGATGGGACATCCTGGGTTCAAATGTGGCCTCAGACACTTCTGGCTTTGTGCCTCTGAGCAAGATTACTTAATCCTCATTGCCTAGCCCTTGCTGGTGTAAGGTTAAAATTAATATCCAATAACTCCAAGTATTATCTTTTATAAGATTTATTAATAATCTCTTGAAGTAGAAGAAATAAAAGAATAAAAGTAAAAGCCTAAGTAAATAACATGTGAGAAAAATTCTCCTACCTGGCACTCACCCCACCACCACAGCCACGTTTCTGGGAGAAGAGAGAGAGGACAGAACTCTACGAAACGTATATCTTCCCTATGTTAGTACATAACATAGATACGTAAATGGGATGCTGGGAAAGAGTCCCTGCAAACACACTCTGCTCTTCTACCTTGGAACCATTAAACAATATTGATCCCAAAAACAGAAGGTGAGGGTTTTAAAAAAAATCAACTGGCCATTATAGAGGATGGATGAGGCATAAATAGATATGAGAATCAAAAATATTTGGGGGTTTTAATAGTGAAAAATGAGAGTTGCAGATCCCAACCTGGGACAGGCTGTTATATTTATAGTCAACTGGATTTATGGGGCAGGATGGGGAGGGTCCATAAACTTTGTGTAGGTTAATAGTAAGGATAATTGGAGAATAGATTCCATGCCAGATTTCAATGCTAGGAGAACCGGGTTATCCCCTTTGAGTTGGACAATTCTCCAGCAAGAGACTCACATTTTCTTCGTCAAATAGCCACTACTAATTTTGAAGAGCTTGGGTATTTTTGTACCATAAGCAGGAACATTCCTTCCACAGAAAGGAAGTGGTAACCCACTTGGTCACCATAGTTGGTTCTGTGAATTGTATAAATGTTTCTCCTGACAGCTTTAGCTCATATTCTTTTGATTTGTTGTACAAATGATTCATATTATTTGCAAGCCATATAGTTCTGAGTAAGAGTGAGAACCTTACATAAAACATACACAAAACACACACAAAAAATACACAAAAAGATACAAAATCTTTTTGACAGAGGCTGGAAGGCCATGCATGTGGAATATGACCTAGGCTCATTATACTGTTAGACGTAGTTCTTGTGTGGTTAGTTTAGGGGGAATTGTCTTTTCCCTCTTATTTTGTGCTTTAAAAAAAACAAAAAAAATGAAAAAAAAACTTACCTTCTGTTTTAGAATCCATATTAAGTATCAGTTCCAAAGTAGAAGAGCAGTGATAAAGGCTTTGCAATTGGAGTTAAATGGCTTGCCCATGATCACACAGCTAGGAAGGAAACCCAGGACCTCTTCTCTCCAGGACTGGCACTCTATCCACTGAATCATCTAGCTACCCCCTTTTATTCTTTCTTATAAAACTTTCTGAGGAAGAGAGGGGGAAGCAGCATAATTGGAAATAAAGGTGATGGGGGGGGTGTTATGAGTTCAAAACTGAGATCAGATACTTCTTGGCTCTGAGACCCTGAGCAAGTCACTTAACCCCAATTGTCTAGTCCTTACCATTCTCCTGCCTTAGACTAATACTAACTACTGATTTTAAGACTGAAAGTAAGGGTTTAAAAAAAAAAGAAATGAAAGTGATAGAAAAAGGAAAGAAATGGGGCTACTTAGGGCCTAGACAATCTACCCATTATTCCATATCTTCTCTAAAACCTACATATCTTCCAAAAGAGAGCAATCAGCGCTTATTTGGAATTAGTTACTGAAAGACAATGAGGTAAGGGAAACTATATTATAAAGGATTGTCTGGGAGCATAAAGAAGATGCAGTTCAGAATATAAAGTGTGCAAAAGGGAAAAAAAGATAAATGTTCCTCTACTAATTAGATATTTTTATCAAGAGCATGATAATAATAATCACAGTAATAATAGAGTAGATCATATTTATAAAGCCTTTTATGGCTTATGAAAAATCTATTTAAACTTCACAACCCTGGGAAGTAGGGACTGTTATTACTCTTCTTTTATAAATGAGGAAACTGAGGCACAGCAGTTAAAATGATTTGTCCAAAGACAACTAGGTGGCTCAGTGAATAGAATACCAAGCCTGGAGTCAGGAGGACCTGGGTTCAAATGTGGTGTTTGACCTCGCAAGTCACAGCCCCCATTGCCTGGCCCTTATTACCTTTCTGCCTTAAGGCTAATTCCTAGTATGGAGTCTAAGACAGAAAATAGGGGTTAAAAAAATGTGCTTTGCCCAAGTCACACAGCTAATAAGTATCTAAGACACTTACGAACTCAGGTCTTCCTAACACCAAACCCTGTTCTCTGTCTCTTGGGACACCTAACTTAAAATATATTGTATTTAGTCTCATCTCAGAGACTAAAATGGTCAGTGTGAAGGAGATTGGAAACTCAGGAGAAAGACTATGACGGAAAATTTAATTGGAAAAAAATTAAAAAAACAAATACTCTCCAGAGAAGCTGCAACCTTTTTCCCCAAAGGAAGAAGATGACAAAAGATTTCAAGAGGTTGATTTGCAATAGATGAGGTTGTTAGGGATGAGCTCCAGAGCCCCTCTTGCATCTGATGAGGACAGAGATGGTGTTCTAGGTAGGTGGGGTTTTTTCCCCAAAAATTTGGTGATGTTGTAGAGTTGCCATATGAGATTCATGATATAATCAATTGCATAAGAGAATGTTGGGGCAATGGTTAGGTAAGGATTCTCCTTACATTCACAGTCACTAAGTGGTATAGTGGATAGAATACTGGGTCTGCAGTTTTGGAAGATCTGAATTCAAATCCTGCCTCAGAAACTTATATGCTGGCCTCAGACACTTCCTAGCTGTGTGACCCTGGACAAGTCACTTAACCCCCATTGCCTAGCCCTTACCACTCTTCTGTTTTGGAACCAATACACAGTACTGATTCTAAGATAGAAAGTGAGAGTTAAAAAAAAAAGAAACTTACTAGGTATGTGACCCTGGACAAGTCCCCACACTGCTACCTGCCTCAGTTTCCTCAACTGCAAGATTTTACTTCTTACCTTTTGATAGGTAAAAAAAAAAATTACTGCTTAACTCTTAGGGTAGTTGTGGGAACCTAAGAAGATAATATTTGTCAAATGCACAGTTTCTGGCACATAGTAGGTGCTTACTAAATGCTTCTTCTCTTCTCTGTGTGGGGGCTCAGAGCTTAGTGTCTTGAGGTTAAGGAGATGGAGCAGATCCATTCAGAAGATGTTTGGACTGAGATGATTCAAGGAAGCCTCAGACTAGATTAGAACTCCTGAACATCCAGGGTTACCTCTAGAGCATTTCAAGAGAAGTCAGTAAGTACACGAGCACTTATTATACCCTTACTAGGAGTCTGGCAATCTGCTAACTCCTAGAGGTACAAAGAAAGGCAAACCCAAGGTCCCTGCCCTCACAGGGCTTGCCCTCTAACGGGTAGGACAATTTGCCAGCCACTTTGTACATGCACAGTCTAGACAAGGGGAAATGGGAAGTCATCTCTGAGACGGAGCCCTGGGATGATGCTCGGACCCAGCCCCTCTATAGCCCAACTGCAGACGCTGGAGTGGCTTCAGAAAGATAGGGAGAGCTGGCTCTTGTAGACTGGCAGTGATTGTGGCGCTCAAGACTCTTCTCCAGGGCTCAGAATGGCCACCAAAAGCAGCGCCAGCCAGAAAGTCCACACTCTACTTTGCTATTGGCCTTAGACATCTTGTTTTTCCATAACTGCTGTTGTTTCAACAGGATCTCATTTCTTGGCATGAGCACACTGTTCCCACACTGAGAACACATGCCCTGCTAGAGAGCAGGGGAGGCCGCTTTAGCCATTCCTCTGAGGTTCTGAATTAATTCCCTGTCCTGAGCGGGGAGAGCTTTGGAAGGCATGTATTCAGTCTGTGCTAACTCTCTCCCCCCCACTCCCACCCCACCTTTCTGTCTTTCCTACACTGGCTTTGATTGGAGATGATGGAGCCCACGTTCACCCCAAGCAAACCAGCCTCAGTTGAGTCAGGGCAGAGCTTCTTAACCTGGGACCCAGGAACTTTTGAAAAAGTATTTTGATACCCATATTTGAAGGTAATTTCTCTTGTAATCTGTTGTGTTTTTCTTAATCATTTAAAAACATTTTTCTGAGGAGACTATAGGGATCACTAGACTTCCAAAGAGTCCATGCCACAAAGAAACAAAACCCCAAACATAAAGAAACTCTGATTTAGTGATAAACTTCCAAACCAGGTAAGCGTCCAAGAATCTAAATAGTGAATCTAATCTAAACACAGGGAATCATAGAATATAAGAATAGTAGAGATGATCTATTCTGATCCCCTCCTTCTCCAGAGGAAAAAACGGAGGTCAAAAGAAGAGGGTGAAAGGGGCAGCTAGGTGGCTCAATAGGTAATGTGCCAGACCTAGAAACAGGAGGTCTCGGGTTCAAATTTGGTCTCAGATACTTCCCAACTGTATGACCCTGAGTAAGTCACTGCCTAGTCCTTACCACTCTTCTGCCTTTGAATAAATAGTATTACCTCTAAGGCAGAAGGGAAAGGTTAAAAAAAAAGAAAGAGAAAAGTTGACTTTCCTCAGGCAATATGGCTGTTCATTCAGTGATGATGTTGACTAGAAGGGAAAGAAGACAAGAAAGTATATACTATGTGCCAGGCACTGTGCTAAGAATTTTATTCATTCATTCATTCATTTGTTTTTTATTTATTTATTAAAAACTCTTATCTTCCACCTTAAAATCTATACTCTGTATTGGTTCCAAGGCCAAAGAGTAGTAAGGCAATAGGGGTTAAGTGACTTGGCCAGGGTCATACAGCTGGAAAGCGTCTGAAGCCTATTTTGAATACAGGACCTCCTGTCTCTAGGCCTGGCTCACAATTAGCTATCTCTTTGTCCTCCTAAGAACTTTACAATTGATACCTCATTTGATCTTCACAATAACCTTGGGAGATAGGGGCTGTTCTTGCCCCTTTTACAGTTGAGGAAATTGAAGCAGACAGAGATTTAGTGATTTGCCTTGAATCACATAACTAGTGTTTGAGGCTGTATTTGAACTCAGATCTTCCTGAATCTGGGCCTGGCACCATGTCATAGCCTTGCCACCTCTAAAATCTAGGTCATTCGATTTCTGACATTTTCAACTAGACTACATGGCCTCAAGGGACCTGTCTTATACTTTAAGTCCAGACAAGATCCTGGCCATGCTTATCAAGTGGGAATCATTAACACAGCCTTCTGGGAGGAATGGTGTCTCACCTCCCCATTTTCTTTTTCCCCCTCCTAAGGATGGGAGAGAGAAAGAAGAGAAAGCCTTAGGTCCAGAGCCAGTGATTTCTCATTTAGCTCACACACAGTGGTGCTGTGGTTTCTTCACTAGAAGCTCTTGGTTTTTTAGGTTTAAATATAAAAATAACAGACACAGGGCCAAGAGGAAGGTGTGACTGGTTTGGATAAAAGAAGGGGGTTGGGGGGAAGAGGAGGCAGATTAAGTGAATGGGGAATGAAGCTAGTCCTGGCATGGAAGGCTTTTTTTTTTTTTAAACATGGGCTAGGGTTTTTTGTTTGTTTGTTTGTGGGTTGGTTTTTCTGTGTATGTGTTTTGTTTAGTTTTCCATGCCTTAGTTTAAAATGGGTTCAGTCTCCACAGGATTTAGTGCTAGGGATAAGTGACATGGGAGGGACAAACATTGTGGTGCCCATCTAGCTGACTTACTGTTTTCCAGTTACTTATTTGGCATTTTATTGAAAGTATCAGAATGTAAGAGCTTCAAAGGGACCTTCTAACACAATCCATTTTACAGATGAGGAAACTGAGGTCCAGAGAAATTTAATGTCTTGCTTATAATCATAGAGCCAGTCAAATTTAGATCTCCTGACTGCAAAATCCAAAACTTTCTTGTGAACCACAGTTTCTCTAAAAAAACTGACTTGCCCAGAATCGCAGAGCCACAGAGGGCTAGAGACAGGCAGGTCCAATATCTGTCCACTAAGCCATGCCATACCCTCCAGATTTTAGCATATGTACATGCTTTTAAACATGAGAGGTCTGTTTTCCCATCAACAACACTGAGATCTTTTAGGTTGCAAAGAAGGTGCTGGCCTGCATTGCTACAGGGAGTTTCTTGTTCCCTACACCAAATAAATCATATTCTGGGTCTCTAAACCCATATTCTCTGTGGTTGTTCTTGTTGTTTGGTCATGTCCAATTCTTCATGACCCCACTCCATGCCCTTCTATCCTCCACGGTCTCCCCAAGACTGCCCAAGCTCATGTTCATTGCTTCCATGACACTATCTCATCCTCAGCTGTCCCCTTCTCCTTTTGCCTTCAACCTTTCCCAGGCTCAGAATCTTTTCCAGGAAGTCGTCCCATCTTCTCATGATGTGGTGGAAGTATTTGAGCTTCAGCTTCAGTATTTGACCTGCCACTGAATAGTCTGAATTAATTTCTTTAAGTATTATCCTATATGTGACACGTAGTAGGTGCTTAATGAGGCTCAATTGATTGCTAGATGACTTCTCCTTGCAGTCTCTGAGTTAATACTTAAAGTGCTTTGGGTGGGAAGCCTAAAGAGTCTTCATCTCCCAAAGTCAGCCATTTCTGATTTCCTATGTAAGACATAGGAAAACTAAATTATTTCCTTCCAAGTGAATTATCTGTCTAATAAAATCAGATTTATTATTCAGAACTTTTTTATGACCAAGCTGGTAAGAACTGACAAATGGTCAGAATTTTTCTCTGTGGCTTCCAACTAACTATTCAAGATTAGTGAAATAACTCACATGGATAGAACCTTGAAGATTCGCAGATTGGAAGGAATCTTTATTTTGAAGATTATAATAATAATATCTCTGTATCACTGTACTCTTTGCAAAGCACTTGACATATATAATCTCACTTAATCCTTTCAACAATCCTGTAAAATTGATGCCATTATTATTCCTATTTTACAAATGAGGAAACTGAGGCAAAGAGAGTTTAAGTAACTTGACATGGGTCACATAGTTTATAAGTTCTTGCAAAAATATTTTAACTCAGTTCTTTCTAACTCCAAGTCCATCTATACTAAATCCACTATACCAATCATCAAATCCAATTCTTCCATTTTACAGATGAGGAAATTGAGGCCAGCAGAGCCATAATTACAATCCAGGTCCTTTGACTCCATATCCAGGGCTCTTCCCATAACAATTTTTAATCTGGTATCTGTGAACTTTAAAAATTATAACTGTGTTTCAATATAATTGACTTCCTTTGTAATTCTACACACTTTATTTTATGCATTTAAAAATAATACTATGAGAAGGGCTCCATAGGCTCCACCAGACTGCCAGAAGGGTGGATCCATGACCCAAAAAGGTTAACAACCCCTGCAGTAGATTGTGTTACCCTTGGAAATGGGGAAGATTCTGTGAAGAAAAGCTGGCTACCAAAATAAGCCATGGAACGTTAATGCTGGATGGGATCTCAAGGATGATCTAATCCAGTGTTGCTCAGTGCTGGTCTACAGCACATTTTTACTAGTTTGCAAAAACTTTCAAAGTTGCTTCTTCACAAAATCTATGCACTAAAAAACCAAAAATACAAAAAAAAAATGCAAAAACCCCAACCCCAAACCAAAAAGACCTTACACTTTGTTACTATCCCTGTGCCCCCTGCAACTTCTGCCTTTGATTTCTAGTTCCTTTTAAGACCTACTGAATGAGGCTGTAGAAATTATTTCATGGTAGAAACTGTAGACATTTTATTAGTTTACGCTGGTTTGGGAAACCTTGATTTGATCTGAAACTCCCCTTTGACAAATGAGGAAATGAAGGCCCAGAAAGTTGGCAGAGGTAGAATTAGAACTTCGTTTTCTTGAATACTGTAGATGAAGGCAGCTTATGAACCAGAATCCAAATTCATGGAATTCTGTATTTCTTGTACAATTACAAACCATAAGTGAAACCTGTATTCAACTTGTAGAAAGTCACAAGGAAAAATACCTTCAATTTCAGTTTGTTGTTGTTGTTGTTGTTCACTGTTTTTCAGTCACATCTGACTCTTCGTGACTCTATTTGGGGTTTCCGTGGCCAAGATTCTGGAGTGGGGCTGTAGCTCTAGGAAGATAACTAAAACTCTGGGGGAAAAAACCAAACTCACACCTTTTCTCGGCATGATGACCTTTAAGGAATAGAAGAGTTTGGCTATCATACCAGGGATGACATGGTTGGGTTTGATGCTAAGTATTCTCTCTCTGACAGAATAATCTCAGCAGCAGGGAGGGCATAGCAAGCTGAGAGCTGGGCTGGTCAGATTGCATCTGGAGAATTCTGTCCGTATCTGAGCTTGACATTTCTAGAAAGACAGTGATGAATTAAGGCATGACCAGAGGACCAAGGAGAAGTAATGGTGTTACTTCTGAGTTACTTATCCTAGAGAGGCAAGTACAAGGGAGAAACACCAGGTCCAGTTGATAGAACATTTGATTTGGAGTCAGGAAGGCCTGAATTTGAAGTTTAGCACAGAAATTTCCTAACTGTATCAGCCTAGGAAAATCACTTAACTTCTGAATCTCAGTTTCCTCATTTGAAAAATGGGCATAATAATGGCATCTCTCCCTCAGGGTTGTTGTAAGGATCAAGTGAGATAGGTAAAGCACTTTGCAAGCACTGTTGTTTAGTCGTTTTCAGTAGTGTCTTCATACCCCATTTGGGCTTTTCTTGGCAGAAATACTAGAGTGGTTTGCCATGTCCTTCTTCTACTCATTTTTCAGATGAGGAGACCAAGGAAAACTCGGTGAAGTGACTTGCCCAGAGTTACACAGCTCAGAAGTGTCTGAGGCTGGGCTGTCCCCAGGTTTTCCTGATTCCAAGTCAAGCATTCTATCCATTGTGCTACCTAGCTGTACCTACATGGGTTTGCACACAAGAGTGCTATATAAATGTTCGTTGTTGCTGCTGTCATTGCTAGCTAGCCCTTATTATTCCTTTGATTTAACCATAAGTGATTCCTAACAGATTCCAAAGTTCCTAAATAGAGGTAAAACACAAAATCTTTAAAGAGGCAGCTAGGTGGCTCAGTGGACTGAGAGCCAGTCCTAGAGACTGGAGGTCCTGGATTCAAATTTGGCCTTAGATACTTTCTACTTGTATGATCTTGGACAAGTCACTTAACCCCCACTATCTAGCCCAGGGGTCCCCAAACTACAGCCCGTGGGCCACGTGTGGCCCCTGAGGCTACTTATCCAGCCCCCACTGCACTTCTGGAAGGGGCACCTCTTTCATTGGTGGATGCATCCTGTGCTCCTGGAGTGCTGTATGCGGCAGCACTGCAAAGCACAGCATCGCTCCCATACAGTACTACTTCCGGTGACATGATCCTTTGTGTGGCACCTTGTTCTGAGAGTAACTGAGTGAGAACGAGGCGCCACCCAAAGGATTATGTGGCTGCACAGTGGAAGACGTCAGTGTGGTGAGCGGCGATCTGGGGGAGGGGATTCCGCTCTGTGTATGCTGCTGCCCTGTATAGTGGTGGCAGTGCTGGGCCTGTGCAAGGTGTGACAGGCCCATCCCAGCCAGCGCTGCAGCCTCCGCCATCCCAGACAGCCGTACACAGATTTGTTCGTAGGTTGTTTTTTTAATAGTCCGGCCCTCCAGCGGTCTGAGGGACAGTGAACTGGCCCCTGGGTAAAACGTTTGGGAAGCCCTGGTTCTAGCTAGCCCTTACTGCTCATCTGCCTCAGAACCAATACACAGAGAGTACTGATTCTGAGATGGAATGTGAGGGCTTCAAAAAAGGGACAACCCTTTAGGAAGCCCTGCAGCCAAGATAGGCCCCGGTGCTATTTGAAGTTTCTGACTCAGGTTGGAGGAAATCAAATGGGAAACCCCAGCAAGCTGCAAGCTCAGTGCATGAGAACTGCTTCTAACACCTCCCTACACAGTGCCAGCCTTTCTTCCCAAACACCCTCCCTCCAGGGCAGTTCAAAGGCATTAGGAAGATGATGGGACGTGAGAAGATCATAAGCTCATGTCTCAATTGCACCAGGCAATGATTCATTGTGTGCAAGGAGGATGCAGGATCCAGAGTGGCTGGTAGTTGTCAAGATTAATCTGTCCAAAGCTCCCATCAGTGCTTCTTTCCAAGGTTAGGGGAAGAGTCCTTCCTTCAACTCAAGGCTTGGCGCTCTCTGTTCACCCCAGTTCCTCTCTATAGGTCACTGACAATGATTCCCTAAGGCAAATCGCAAATTTCCATTTTTCTGGAAGGATCCATCTGTCCTGAGCAATTCCTAGGGTGTGGCCTTGTGGTAGAGGGCAGGAGGCCAGAAGACTTGTTTTCCAATTCTGGTTCTGCGCTGACTCACTACTGTCTACGCCTCAATTTCCTTGTCTCCAAAAAGGTGGCAAACAGACTAACTCTCCTGCCCAGCCACTTGAAGGAAAGAGACTGCCTGGGTCAACACTATTCAGATGTGGTTTCTCCCCCCTTCCTGGTCATTTCTGTTCCTTTATATTTTCTTCCTGAAACTGAAATCTCATTCCAATGAGTAGTATTTAGGAAAAAGAATACAGTCTTGGCTCAAGGTCTCAAGGCTTTAGAGAGAATGGCGCAGAAGAAAGAATGGCGGATTTGAAGTGTGAGAGCCAAGGTCTAATTTCGACTCTGCCATTTATGAGCAGTAACCCGGGACAAGTGACTGTGCCTCACTTCTCTTGCACCGACAAAATGAGAAAGGGCAGGAGATGGCCTCTGAGAGGCCTTCCAACTTGAAATCCATGGCCCTTTGATCGGTGACCCAATGGCCCCTAACTGAGGTTCCTTCCAACTCCAAATTTATGATTTTTAATCTGTATATAAATATGCCATGGCTAAAGAGTATGGTGGAGCTATTCTCTATAGCAGGAAAATTCATTAGTTAACTCATGAATTGTGTTCTGGTTTAGTTTCTGAGGAAGAGCTGTGGTAGAATTGAAAGAGAAGAGAAATCTGGAGACTGAAGCTATATAGTTAAGGACCTTGGGCTAAAAACCTTTTCCTGGGGGCAGGTAGGTAGCTCAGTGGATAAAGAGTCAGGTCTGGAGTCAGAAAGGTCTGGGTTCAAATTTGACCTCAGATACTTCCTAGATGTGTGACTCTGGGCAAGTCACGCAACCCCCATTGCCTAACCCTTACTGCTCTTCTGCCTTGGATCTGTGTGAGATAAAAAATGATGACAAGTGCCCCACTCACTCAAATAAATAAAATCAGTCAGAAGGTAGGAATAAAAAGAGGAAGTTGTTTATTCCCTTCATGAAAGAGAGCACATGGGATAAGAAGTGCCAACTGACTAAGCAGTAAATAGGCAATATAGACAGATTTCCAATACAAGGCTTCTCCGTCCCCTGTTAGTCTCCCCACCTACACCTGACCAAAGCACCTGTGCCTGGGCTGCAATTCTTCCAACCCAGTTCAGATGAGGAAAGGGGAGCAACTGAGTTCTTCATTGCCCTTTCTGTCTTCCATCAGTCTCCCCCCACCCCCAATTTGTCTTGGAGTCCTCAATCAACAAAAGGTAACAAACTAGCCTTTGTAAGCCAAATACTCATTCTGAGAATAGCACACTCAATTCTGTCTCACAAAGAACCACTACACAGTATTGATTCTAAAATGGAAGCTAAGGGTTTAAAACCCCCCCACTAAAAAACCTTTTCCTGAGGACGTTCTAGGGCAATAGGCAGAGCTTAAAGGGAGATTGAAAGTCAACTAGTCTAACTGTGCCATTTTACAGAGTGTAAACCTGAGTCCTGCAGTGGTTATCTGATTTGAACAAAGTCATCTAGGCAATAAAAAAGGATCAAAGCCAGATTTTGAGGACCAGCTTTGTGACTACCAAGCTGGGACTCTTCCTCCTTACCATATAGCCTCCAGACTCAGATTTCCTTTTGAAATGAATACATTTAAAAGGGTGAATATCTGCTAAGTAGGTTGATACCCCTATTTCCTTGCTCCTTAACTCTGAAAGAAAAGATTTCTCTACTTTTCTCTCTAATAAATCTATTAGATTGTAAGCTCACTAGGGGCAGGGATTGTCTCTTGCCCCTGTTTGTATTCTCAGCTTGGCACATAGTAGATGCATAATAAATATTTATTGATTGAAACAATGATCTTTATAGAAAATTGATTTCATCAATAACATACATACTGTATAAATGTACTAAAAATGTTTCCCCCTTTTTAAAGATGTCTATATAACAACTTTTTAAAAAATGGTTGTAAATAATGAATCTAAGTTATATTTGAGTTGTTGATCTATACTGAGGAGAACTCTATGTTCAGAGTTCAAAATCCTGCTTTATGACCCTGGACAAGTCATTTAATGATTCTGTGCCTCAGTTTTCTTGTCTGTAAAATGAGAATGTTGGACTCAGTGAATTCTGAGGTCCCTTCCAGCTCTAAATCCAGGATCCTCTGATTAAATGAAGGAATGAAAAGCCATTATAATGTTTACTCTGTGCCGGGCAGTATATGTGATAAGCCTTGGGACTGTAAACCAAAGGTAGTCCCTGCCCCTGCCCTCAAAGCACATATACTCACTCTAAAAGAAGACTCATAGAAGAGAGGTGGCCAGAAAGAGGCACTTTGCCCTGTAATGTTATCAGGATAAAAAGTAGGGCCATAGGGGACTAGTTTGACACATTCCATCCAAGAACAAAATAGTAGAACTGGTTGATCTCTGCTCATGGGTTGAAGAAGTAGAACTGGAGGGTAGTGAGAGTGACAATGTGATTATGAAGGAGGTTGTGGAAAAAGTGGAGATAGATAAAGAGAGAGAGACAGAGAGACAGAGAGATGGAGAGACAAAGACAGAGATAGAAAACTACAATAGTTGGAGATAAGAGCAAAATAGAAGAGAGAGAGCAAAACCAATGTTTGCTAGACACATTGACAAAAAACCAATTAGGGGGCAGTTCCCTTTGGCATAAGAGTTTGCATTCAGAATAAATGTATTCAACCCCCTTCAGTTCAATCAATTACATCCCAAAGTTCATTCTGGATCTTCTGATGCAGTGGGGGTTTCATTATGGCACTTTCTCCAAACAGTTTACTTTCTCGATTTGATAGGAAAGAGAGACAGAGAAGAATCCTATTTGTTGCCATGTCTCATCTAAGCCTTTTATCTTATAAAGGCAAAGTCACTACAAGATTGAGAAAGCTAAAATATTTGCTTTATTAGACTTATCTTAAATGCTAATCTGTTAGGATCCTCAGCCTTTTCTCTAGTCTACACTTTGTTTTGTGAAGTGCCATCTTGGGCAGTTACCCAGTCTCCCATGGAATGCTATTAGCATTGAAGGATGAAGAAAGAAGCCAAGAATAGGAACAGAAAGGAGTATTCCAGGAGA
Organism: Monodelphis domestica; assembly: GCF_027887165.1. NCBI lineage: Eukaryota > Metazoa > Chordata > Mammalia > Didelphimorphia > Didelphidae > Monodelphis > Monodelphis domestica. The sequence continues at coordinate 77,460,690 of NC_077231.1, forward strand.
AAGAATTAGGGGTTGATGAAGAGACTTGGAAAGACCATGAAGTAAGTAAGGAGAAATGACAGCAAAAAATAGGGATTCTGTGAAATGTAATCAAGGAGCTGAGAGTCCTCTACTGTTGGAGCTGTTGGGGAGCCACTAGCCTACTTCAATCAGAATGCTGAGTTAGAGGGAACACAGTGACCCAGCAGAGGAAATAATGAAATAGATAGCCCTTCTTTTATAGCGAATGGAAATTTACTTTTCACCATGTTCCAGAATGCTGGTTTTCAGTTTTGTATGTGTTGTGTTTTTATTTTTAACGCCCTGCCTAGGTTTTCCTGGAAACTATCCCTGAGTCGAGGCGCCTTGGTTGCCATCCTACAAGAGGCCGTGCCTTCACCTCTGCAGCCCTCTTAGGACACACATAGGACTCCTTTTCTGCATTGCAGCATACTTCCAAAGATTTTCTAAATTCGCTTGCAGCTCAGATGCTTCCAGTAACAAAATCCCTCCCCAAAAAGCAAATGGGACGTGTGTAGATATGTTGTTTTGTTTCTCATGCCTATAATTTCCATGGGTTGATAGCACTTTAATTTTCTGACCATAAAAGTGGCTTCCATGCATGCTAGAACATCAACAAAAAATCAAAACTGCCAGTGAAGTAAGCAAAAAAGAATATGACGTGAGGTGGTGTGTGTATGCAAGGCCACTTGGGTTTGTTTTGTTATTTTGGGAATACCTTGCTGCTAGAAAAAGAAATTCAAAATTGCCTTAAAGGGCTTTTTGGTCAGAGTTCATATTGCTTGTGGCACTATTGTGTTAACGCTGACAAATCCTTTAAAAGTGGTATTTGATATCCACTGCCAAACCTAGCTTTCTCTGGTACGGGACCCTGCAGGGTTTCACTGAAGGATGTCATAGTATTCATTTTCCAAGGACACAGATCTTAGTTGTGATGGATATGCTTACCATATGGAGCTATCTATAAAGACTCCTACTTCTCAGTAGTGCAGATGAGACCAGAATTACAGAGTTGGAAGGGAACTCAAAAGTTGTGTAGTCCAATGACTTCTTAAATAAGCTCTTCAATGACATTCTGGACCAAGTGGGTATCAGCCTTTGCTTGAATATCTTTGGAGAGTGAGAACTTCCAAGGTGCCCCATTCCACTTTTGTATAATTATAACAGGTAAACTTGTTACTTTTCCTTTCTTCTTTGCTTCCTTCCTTCTTTCTTTCTTTCCTTCATTCCTACATCAATATTAAATATATCTCTTTGTAGATTCTATCTATTACCCCTGGTTATTCTGGAGCAAAGGAGAGCAAATTTACCCCTCTCCTACTAGGAGTCCATAAAACCTTGAAGAGAACCATCATATTCCTCTTTTTCCCAAAGTCTTTCTTTTTCCAGACTATACATTTCCACTTCTTCCTGTAGCACCTGGAATGTCCTCTCTCATGCACTGATCCCCAGAAAAGCTATCTCAGTTTTGAGGGTACTTTTTAGGTCAGCAACCAATCAAAATCATACTGAACTATTTGAAACCCATTGACATATTTGTTTTTATTAGCCTTAGTACAGATTTGTTCAAAACAAATTGTATTCCGTTAAATAGTCTATCAAATAAAGTGACAAAAAAAAAGATTCCTACTTATGGGAGGAGTATACCTGGAAGAGAATATTTGCAGAAAACTCATGTGAGCCAGGAACATGCATATAGGGAACACACTTAGGTAACATATATAGCCAAGGGCACTCATGTAGGAAATATGTGGCTAGGGAAACTCATACTTCTTATGCTCTCTTTTGAGCACACTTACTTGGATAGACCTCATTCCACTGGCATCATGGTCACTGCTGTAGTACCATCTTCTGGACTTCATCTCTTTAGAGCCGTCTACTGACCATCTTGACATCTACCTTCTAAGGCGTAGTAACTAGAAAGCCTCTCCTTGAATAAAAATAGTTTGGTAGCAATTTTCATGCATGAACACTGGTAGTTATGAACTACCACACCTAGTTATGGGCTGTCAGACAAAATTTGGAGTTACTCAATTTAAGAGTGTCTATTCTTTTGATTTCCTGTGTCTGGAATTGAGTTAGCATCTATTGTCCCAGACAAGTTGACCAAAAAGTTATTTGCAATTCCCTTATAACATGAGGAACATGGGTTCCCCAAAACTCATTTTGAGGACTCAGAAAAACAACAACCCACAAAAGCCATGTATAATCTGAGTTTATAAAGCCCAGCTCATTCCCAAGATCACTTTTGATTACCATAAAAATGAAGCTGAATTTGTACCAAAGTTCAATGAAGAAGGCAAGATTTGGCTTTTCCAGTCTCCTGGTCAATAATCCTGCCTTTGATATGTATATTTATCAGCAATGAAGTACTTGGCTTTGGGGTTATATTTTGACTCACACAAAATCTCCCTCTGTCCTGGCATTACAAGTGATCCTGGTATGGAATGATCTCAAGACCTTTAATCATGGAGACTGACTACACATAGGCTGTCCACTAAAGCCTCATGTCAGACAAGATGGATTCACTTGCTGTTCCTCAAATATGCCCGTTGTCTTTTGAGACAACAAAATAAGTACCAAATTCATTTCAACAAGATTTATTTAGTGCTCACTACATGCAAAGCCCATGATGTTTTGTTTTGAAAGTGGGTTGGTTTCTACCAGATTTGCAAATAGAAAGTACAAAAATTTGCCAGCCCACAAAAATGTTTGACCAGTTCTCTCTCCCTCCCCTTTTCCCTAGGGTACACAGACTGTAAACTAAATTGTCAACACTCTTTACTACTGGCGTTCCTGATACCAGGCATAATAATCTAGGGGGTGATTGTGTGTATGCATATATGTTTTTTGAATAGTACTTAAAACAGCATGATATTATTGACTGATCCTAATTCCCTCCTCACTTCTTAATCTCCTTCTGTCTGAGTACTTGGTCTTCTGTCTACAGTGCACCATTAACTCTGAAAAGTAAATTCTCCTTTCATTCCTCCATTCTTTGTCTTCAAAAGCAAGTATTAGACTTAGCTTACTGGTCACTCAGACCAACTTTACAAATTCTATTGAGGTGGGGGGGATAAGGAGAGAACATGTTCACATGAAACAGCCCAACATGAGTTACTTCCTTAATTTACACTCCCAAGTTAGGGTCCCCAGAAGGTGACTGACAACTATTACTCTCAGAGTTCTAGGGGTTATCCTGAAGGCCGGGTTTATAGTACTGTAACCATGAGACCCAACCAATAACTTCATATTAATAATTAGTCAGCTTAATTGGGTATCTAGGTAGTCCAGTGGATAAAGTGTAGGCCTTGGAGTCAGGAAGACTCATCTTTGTGAGTTCAAATCTAGCCTCATATACTTACTAGCTGTGTGACCCTGGGAAAGTCACTTAATCCTGTTTGCCTTATTTTCCCTCATCTGTATAATGAACTAGAGAAGGAAAAGGCAAACTACTCTGGTATCTGCGTCAAGAAAACTCCAAATAGGTTCATGAGTGGAAATGATTGGAACAACTCAACAGTCAGTTTAATTAGAGCAAAATCAGTCAACAATAAGCATTTATTAAGAATCTACTGGGGCTATGAACTACCACATTAGGTACCAGAACTACTATATAATGTCAGGCACTGTTAAGTGCTAGGGATACAAAGAACCACTCCTGCACCCTCTTTTCCTCCCCCCAAAAGGGAATTGACATTCTGGGAAGTGGGAAGAAGAGAGCATGCAAGTAACTTTGTACAAATAAGATAAATTCAGGATAAATTAGAAAAAATCAACAAAAGGAAAGCATTAACATTAAGAGGGACTGAGGGGTGGTTCAGTGGACTGAGAGCCAAGCCTAGAGAAAGGAGGTCCTGGATTTAAATCTGACCTCAGAATGCTTCTTAGCTGTGTGACCCCCATTGCCAAGCTCTTACCACTCTTCTGCCTTGGAACCAATATACAGCATTGATTCTAAGATGGAAGATAAAGATTTGGGGGGAAAAAAGAGATACTAAGCAAAAAACTTCTTGTAGATGGTGAGATTTTAGCTGGGACAAGAAGGAAGCCAGGAAAGCCAGGAGGTAGGGAGAGACTTCCAACATGGAGGACAATGAACAAAAAAGGCTTAGACTGTATATTGTGTGAGGAAGAACAAGAAGGTCATTGTTACTCAGTCTCAGAGTACATAGAGGTAAGGCATAAGGAGATTGGAAATTTTGGGAGGGATCAGTTAGGAAGAGCTTCAAATGCCCAATGGGATTTCATAAATGATCATGGAGATAGTAGAAAGCCCTAGAGTTTATCAACTGGAGAGTGACCTGTGCTTTAGGAAGATCAATTCAATAGCTCAGTGGAGGATGAGGAAAAACTTGACACAGGCAGACCCATTAGGAAGCCATGAGAGTCAAACTTTACCCTCTGGTTGGAGGGAGGGGTCAAAGCAGGCATTGGAGATCTCTGCTACAGAGAGCTGCTCCTGATAGTGCAATAGATCAGGCATCTGCACCAAGGTGGCAGTACTATGAGAGGAAGAAGAGAGAAAATGTATGAGCGGTGTTAAAAAGGTAGAGCTAATGAAAAGATTTAGATAAGGGGAAAGACTGGGAAGGAGAGAGAGGTGTTAAATTTATTTGTGGTTGGACTCTGAATATTTATATAGGTGGTTGCTAAGAATTTAATTTCTAAATCCCCAAATGAATGACTAAAGTTTATTTACAATATTTACAATAGAAGGAAGATATTAAGGAATTAGAGAGAGGGGGAGAAAACTCTGGCTTCTTCTGATATCAGTTAGAATTTCTAAGCCCCAACCATGGGAAGAGAAAAGCAGGGTCACTAAGTCAGCCTTTCAGTCACCAACAGTGACAGTCTAAATGGAAAGAAGTCTGGGTGTCTGTCTTCCAGTCGTTCCTCAAGGGTCTGTCTTTCAGTCTAAATGGAAAGAAGTCTGGGTATCTGTCTTCCGGTCACTCCTCAAGGGTCTGTCTTTCAGTCTCTCCTCCAAGTCAGTACCTCCAACTTGAAACTCAAATCGTAAACCTCTCAAATGAATCTTCTTCTACCCTTTTGGTCCTCTTAAAAATCCTCTTGTGTCACCTCCCTAAATTTCACATCTACCAATCACAGAAGATGCTTTTCTCCAGGTCCGCCTACTCTTTAGTTCTCACCTTCTTTAGTTAGATTATATCTTTTTGGGTTACTTAACACCTTTTTTGGTAAATTCACCTTTTGTAGTTACTTAACACCTTTTTGTGGTTAAAATGGGTAGATGTGCTTAAAATACTGAGTTATCACCTTTTGGGGGATTAAAATCTAAAAATAGATTGTGGATTACAATTTAGTCTTCTCAATAAAGGAAGAACTAAGTACCTTCATAGTTACAATCAGGGGATTACAATTTAATCTTCACAATAAAGGAAGAGCTAAGTATCTTCATTGTTGCAATCAGTAGATAGCTAAAATCCAATATTCAGAGAGGAGTTTAGGCTGCTAACTTGTAAATCCAGGGTGACTAGGAAGGTGGTAGTGTTCTCCACACTGATAGGGAAATTAGGAAAAGGGGAAGGCTTACCAGAAGTTAATGATCTCTGTTTTAGAAATGTAGAGCTTAAAATATGTACAAAACAGCCAGTTTGAGATGTTCAATATGCAAAATCCAGAGTGACATTCTTCTTTGGTATGAGGGATCGTGCCAAAAGCTGACTGACTGGCTCTCCATTTGGCTTCATTATGTCTCCTACTGGTCTAGCCTCCGATCCTAGATGGATGCACTGTCTGACTGTGGTCCAGTCTTGCTGCTTTGATGGCCAATAGTAGTAGGGAAGTAGTGGAGGGGTGTGTGTTTGAAGAAAGAGATTAAAGCTGTTGAGATTTCCAGTGGCATTCATGAAAACACATTGTTTTTGTGTTTTTTTTTAAATGGAAAATTTTTATTTAATGAATTGATTCAGACTATTTTTCCATGGTCACATGATTCATGTTCTTTCCCTCCCTTCCTCCCACCTTGTTCCCATAGCCAATGAGCAATTCCCCTGGGTTTTACATGTGTCATTGATCAAAACCTATTTCCATATTATTGATGTTTGCACTAGGGTGCGAGGCTACATTTGAAATCATATCCCCCTCGACCCATGTGACCAGGCAGTTGTTTTTCTTCTATGTTTCTGCTCCCACAGTTCTTCCTCTGAATGTGGATAGCTTTCTTTCTCACGAGTCCCTCAGAATTGTCCTGAAAACATATTGTTGAGAACAGAAGTGTTTATAGTTCCATTGTATACTCCTCCCTTCTTCCCTCCCTCCCTCCTCTCTTTCTCCCTCTCTTTTTCTTTCTTCCTTCCTCCCTTTCCTCCCTTCTTCTCTTCCTTCCCTCCCTCCTTCTCTTCCTTCTTTCCCTCCTTCCTTCCTTCTGTAAGGTGTACTCTCCTTGAAGGCAGAGAATCATTTTGCTTTTTGCCTCTCTTTGTCTCTCTAGTGCCTGTTATAATTCCTTGAACACTGGAGGTTTCCTAATAACTGTTGATACCTTGTTTGTTGAAGTGAAGTGAATTGGTTCTTTGCAGTTCAAATCCCAGCTTTTTTCCTGGTAGAAGAGTATTAATTCTCATAGAGAGCCACGGCTGTGGATTTGGGCTTTTCACTCTTTTGGTGCCAGGGTGTCCTTGGCAGTATCTGGTGAAACCTCTTCTATGAATCATGTTATTACATGCAAAAATACGGAGGATTATCAGGAAGGAAATGGAGGAAACCAGGTAATGAAATCCAGAGATTCCAAAATTGGGGAGGAAAACAATTTCATAGGTCCCAGGATAAGAACCTCTGTGTAGGGGTCCAGTAACCCTGCTTCTTCTCTCCCACCCAGAGAGGAGACAGGGCTCATCTGCAAATTGGTTGCTCTTGTTTTTACAATGGTTTCCTGATTTCTCAGAAATGAGCAGATGTAAAAGGTAAATATTTCTTTTTCACTCATTAAGTACTTATTGTATTATATCTTATGTGTAGAAAACTGGGGCATATCATAGGTAGCACAGTGGATTGAGAGCCAGGCTTGGTGATTAGAGGACCTAGGTTCAAATTTGGCTTCAGCTATGTGACTCTCAATAAGTCATTTAACCTGAATTACCTCATCTTTACCACTCTTCTGTCTTAGAGTTGTAAGGGGGGGAAAGGGGCTATTATATAAAAAGGTTGGACTGGATTATTTAAGAATAGGTTCTACAGGAATTTAATTTATTTCCAAAGAAATTTATTTTCAAAATATAGAAAGAATGAAGTAGGAAATCAGAGAGAGGATAGGGTAAGATATCTAGCCTAAGCACTAATTAATTTACTCTCGGCCCCTGGCTCAACCCAGGCAGGGAGAGTTAGTCCTTAGATCTTAGCAAAGCTGAAGACTTGGGGAAGTCTCTTCTGAGACTAGTCTCTTCAGAAAATCCAATATGAAAGGAGTCAGCCTTTCACTCGCCATGTCTCAGATCCAGTCAGCAGCTTCTCCACCAGCCTCCCTGCAAAGAAAGAAAGAACTGTCAGTAGACCTGAACTCAGGAAGTAACTCCCTGTTAAAGACACTTTCTTTTGTGTCAATTCCTGTGTCTTCCTCCACTTTTTAGGTGGGCAAATCATAGTTTAAAGCCTTGCTTAGGACTGCCCAGGAGGCAGTTAGTTGATTCTGATTCATTACCCACTATTGTACAGGTGGATTACAGACCTCCCACTTAATCATTAAGTGGAATATTTATACTTTTGGTGATTAGATTTTAAAATGGGCAGGAGTTACAATTTAATCTTCACAATCAGGAGAGAGTTAATTTTATTTTCATAATCAGGGGAGAGTTAAATTTAATCTTCACAGAATCATATTCTAAGACAGAAGGTAAGGGTTAAAAAAAAGAAAAGAAAGAAAGCCTAGGAGGGAGAAAAGTTGCATAGAAGTTCAATTTGAGCATTTACTAAGCTACTGTGACAGGCACTAAACTGGGCACCGGGACTAGAAAGACAAAAAGGAAGGAGTCCCTGCCCTCAGAAGCTCGTCTCTCCATGACCCCATTTGGGGTTTTCTTGGCAAAGATACCGGAGTGATTTGCCAACTGCTTCTCCAGCTCATTTTATATATGAGGAAACTGAGGCAAACAGGGTCAAGTGAATTGCCCAAGATCATCTAGCTAGTAAGTAGTTGCTGTCACATTTGAACTCAGGTGTTCCCGATGTAAGGCCCAACACTTTATCTACTCTACCACTTAGCTGCCCTTCAAGAAGCTTATATTCAGAAAAGTCAGAAATTCAGTGAGAAACTTGTAGGTCTTTTATTAGTTTTCATTTGACACTTGTCTCCAAACCGAGCTCAAAAAGGCAAAGATAAGCTCTAAAGGAGGCCCATCTGTTTCACAGATTTTTAAAATTCAGATGTCCTTCCCACTCCAGCGAAGGCCAAGAAGGCAGCCAATTTCATGGAAAGAACTCTTTAATAAGGAATGAGTAAACTCATCAATGCTAAATAAACTAGACCGCTGTGAAACTCGGGTTAAATCCCACAGGGAAGCATAGTCAAGATCAACTGCATTATATAACAAAAAAGGGGGAGGACCCAGGCTTTAATAGCTGACTATTCATTTTGTTGTTACAAGGGAGAAAAAAACCAGCTGAAGCTGACCTGAGGCACGTGATATTATTTTAAAGGGCTGCAGCCCCTGGAAACATTCCACTGGGGGGTGGCAGGCATCAGCATTTTCCTTTGATTTATCCTGGGTTTTAAATGTTTTAACTCATTTCCATTTTTCAAAGTGGCACCTTCTATTATAGAGACCTCTGGGTGCATTTCTGGTCTTGGGAATACAGTGCTATATTGAGTGGGTGCTGAATTAAAGCCCACCCAAATGCAGTTTTATTGCTGAGATTTCAGGTATGCCATTGGTTTGAAAAGGATAAGGGCCTTTAAAATGATGGTGAAACTGTAAAAGCTGTTATTTTCTTTCTTTCTCTCTCTTTTTTTTAAAAACCCTTATCTTCCATCTTAGAATCAAGACTGTGTAAAGGTTCCAAGGCAGAAGAACAATAAGGACTAGGCAATGGGGGTTAAGTGACTTACCCAGGATCACACAATTAGGAAGTGTATGAATCCAGATTTGAAACCAGGACCTCCTATCTCTGGACATGGCTCTCTATCTACTGAACCACCTAGCTGCCCCCATTACTTACTATTTTTCCACTAAGGTATGATCTAGCACCTCATATAATATCTGAAATTTTTTTCATTGATATTATTTGTTTCTGTCTCTCCTTAATTTCCATAGATAGCATTCTCTTCTCCCCCCCACCCCAACCCCCAGGCATCCTCATATCTAACTGGATGAGACACTTAACCTTTCTAGGCCTCAGTTTTCCTCATCTGTTAAATGAGAAGGTTGAACCAGATGGCCTCTGGAGTTCCTTTCAAGCCTAGATTTATGATCCTTGTAACACAAAAAATAAAAAATAGAAAGGAAAATAAGCAGTTCAGCAAAATCAAATAATATCAAGCCTGACAATGTATGCAGCGTTCTAAACAAATGGTTCCCTGGTTTCAGTCATGTCTCACTCTTTGTGACCCTACTTGGGGTTTCGTTGGCAGATACTGGAGTGGTTTGTCATTTCCTTCTCCACCTCATTTTACAGATGAGGAAGTGACTTACCCAGGGTCATATAGCTAATAATTACCTGAAGTCAGATTTGAAGTCATGAAGATGTCTTCTTGACTCCAAGTCCAGTGCTTTATCTACTATGCCACCAATCTGCCCCAATAGTTCCCTACTTGTACAATAACAGTGTTTTCAAGGAGTTGTCCCTTGGAATCAGAATGCCAGAGTCGGAAGGGACCTCAGACACAATAAGACCAAGTCATACCAGAATCTCTCTGAAGAATTCTTGGCAAGTGGCCACCCAGCCTTTACTGGGAGACCTCTAGCGAGAGGAAATCTACCAGTTCCCAAGGAAGCCCATCCCAATCTGGGATAGCTCTAATTTTTAGGTCCTTCCTTTAGCTACCGTTGACCCTGAATCTATACCTCTACTATTTCTATATATCACTCCTCTAGAGATTGATTGGTGGTAAAGGAGTTAAGCTATTCTTGACTTAAGGAAGTGGCCAGAAGGAACACACTACAGATTTCACTAGTTACCTTGCTGTCCCAACCAGAGGCCTATGTACTTAAGGATATATAACCCATCAGGTTCTGGAGCTCTTACAGCACTTCCTCTACTAGCCCCTCCTTTACTCTCCCTCATCCCTGAGACTATGTTTAAAGACTACTTTTTTCTCAGTTCATATTTGGCGTGACCTCTCTGCAGTCTTTGACACTATCATTGCTCCTTGGTACTTTCTTTCTAGCTCTCTTCTGGTTCCTCCCCTTCTTGCTTGGTTGCTCTCTGTCAAGACTGTTTGCTGGAACTTCATCCAACTCATGTCAGTTAACTATGAGGGTCCCCCAAAGCTCCATTCTGGGCCCTTCTTCTCTTTTCCTTCTATACTTGTGATGTTCATCAGGTCTTTGAGATTCAGTTTTTAACTCTCTGCAAATGATTCCCAGGTTTTTATATTCAGCCTTAACCTCTCTCATGAGCTTAAGCCCTGCATCACTGACTCTTTTTTGAAAAAAGGACTTGGATTGAACTGGGATTTTCCATAGGCAAATCAAGCTCAACTTGTCCAAAACAGAATTTATTATTTCCCCTCTCCAAACTATTCCCTCTTCCCAACTTTACTATTACTGTTGTTCTTTCTTTTTTTTTAATTTAAGCCTTTACCTTCCATTTTGGAATCAATACTGTGTATTGGCTCCAAGGCAGAAGAGTGGTAAGGGCTAGGCAATGGGGGTTAAGTGACTTGCCCAGGGTCACACAGCTGGGAAGTGTCTGAGGCCCCAGATTTGAACCTAGAACCTCCCATCTCTAGACCTGGCTCTCATTCCACTGAGCTACCCAGCTGCCTCCCTGAGTATCAGTTCTAAGGCAGAAGAGTGGTATGGGCTAGGTTTGCCCAAGGTGGTCACATAGCTAGGGAGTGTCTGAGGCCACACTTGAACTCAGGACCTCCCATCTCTAAGTCTGGTTCTCAATCCACTGAGTCACCTAGGTGCCCTTTTATTTTTATTTTTGAGGTTAATACCATCTGCCTGGTGAGCCAGGCCCACAGCTTTGGTGTCATGTTTGATCTGCTCATCCTTGATTCATAACTCATTCCACACATTCAATCTGCCCTCAGTTCTGATGTTTCTACCCACATAACAACTCTGATATTTCCTCTTCTCTTGCCTGGACTATTGCAAGAAGCCTTCTGGTGGCTATTGTTAAGGGTAAATTTTTGGGTTGAGACTGAATATATTACTTAGTGATCCCCAGGGATTTAAATTCTAAATCCCAATGAAATACTCAAGTCAGAATGGAACTTTATGGTGGTTTATTTACAATAGAAGAAATTAAGAAGAAGAAGAAAGAGGGAAATGGGTAAAAATCTACTCAGGCCTGGCCTGAGCCAGGGGGAGTTCAGAGGCCTCTCAGCCAATGGGCTTTCCCAGAAGATTAAATCTAGCTCAGCTTCCAGCTAGGAGGCCTCCTCCAAGATGATGGGCCTCCTTGGAGGCTAGAACGTTTAGAAAGGTCAAGGGAAAGGGAAGTCAGCCTTAACACCACGTGGTTGCCTAAGGGAAGCAGTCTCAGGACCCCACACTTCAGAGCTCCTCCAAGTCAAGTTTTACCACCCAAGTGGAAAAAATGAAGACCTATGGGAGGAGAAGGTGTTTCTTCACCCAGAAGTTCCCCTAATGAATGAAATAATCACTTTTATCCCTATCCCTAACTCTGTCCTATATTGGTTTATCTCTGCACACACTGTGTCCTCTCCAGTAGAAGGTAAGCCATGTGAGGATAGGGGTTAGGGTTAGGGAATCTTCTTCATTGTCTTCACATCCCCAGTGGGCCCCAAGTGGCCACATACTGGCCACTTGATGAAGTCTTATTGAGTTGAATCAGGAATACGTGTAGAATATGTTCATAAAAGAAGTACAAGGGGGCAGTGAATTGAGCCAGGCCCAGAGATGGGTTCAAATGTGACCTCAGACACTTCCTAGCTATGTGCTCCTGGGCAAGTCACTTCACCCCCATTGCCCAGACCTTCTGCTCTTCTGCCTTGGAACCAATAAACAGTATTAATTCTAGGTAGGAAGGGAAGAGTTGGTGTTGGGGTTTTTTAAGTACATTAACAGAAATCAGCTGCAAGCATTAAGCTGGATTTCCCAAGTTTGCCCTCAATCTCCTAGTCAGTATCAGCTGCTTCCCCTTTCCTCCTCTCCCCTCCCAAGGCATTGAGGATGATCCACAAGCACTGCAGTGGGTGAAAGATGGAATGACTGAGGAAGGAACCAAGGTTCAAGCTTCATATCAGGTTATTAAGCAAAGCATGGCAGCCCAATTGGGCCTGACTTGTTATTTAATTGGTAAGCACTGCTTAATAAATCAATATGAAGCTTGAACTTTGGTTTCCTTCCTCAGGCATTCCATCTTTTACCTGCCACAGACACCTGAACCAGGGGCAAGCGATCCTCTAATTTCTTATGGGAAGGCAGAGCCAGGAAGCTGCATGTTTCTGTCCTCCCTCCCCTTATGACCATTGGCCATCGGGAGATCCAGCAGACACCAGAAGCAACCTGTAACCTCCCTTGTGGCACTCATGACAATTTTTACTATCTGCCCTGGAATGGGCAGGAGAGGCCTGGGCGTCCTGAGAGCCAGCCAGCCAGAGGGAGCACTAACCGTGTCTGGGAAAGCTCCTCTCTCCATGAGTCACAGAGTAGAACCAGTCCCCTTCTTGGGGAGGCAATGAGATCCCACTCCCCAGCAACAAGGATGCCAAGTGTGGGTAACAAGTCATGTTTCCACCAGGCCAAGAGCAGCTGGGCCAGGACAAGGGTGTTGATTCAGCTGTGTGCTGTATTTGCTTACAGAGGCCCCATGTGTTTGCTCTCAGCATGGTGCTGATCGCCCACCTGGCCCCCTTGTTGGATGCCCCACCATTCCTGTAGCTTTACCCACTACCCCAGAATCCATACTCTTTTTTATGGTGGAAATCCATGACTAAACTTTATTTGCTTTGTGGTTAACTTTGAGGGAGGGAATCGGTGTTGTAAAAAGCTTTGGATAGATATTTTGGGTAGATAGGTGATGCAATGGAGAGGGCACTGGGTCTATCTGTAGTCGGGAAGACTTGATTTCAGATTTGGTTTCAGATGTTTACTAACTGTGTGACCCTAGACAAGGCTTAACATGTCTGCCTCAGTTTCCTCATCTGTAAAATGGAGATAATTATAGCACCTACTTCCCAGGGTTCTTGTAAGGATCAAATGAGATATTTGTAAAGTCCTTAGATCAACGCCTGGCATACAGTAGTAATTTAGTGATTTTGTTTCCTCTTGAGGAAGAAGTATTTAAAATTTAAATTTTAAATTAAATTAACATTTAAAATTAAGAATAAGCAACATAAGGGCATACGATGAATATGGTTTCTGAATGGTCTGAACAAGCAGTTGGACATAGTTCACATTGGGGGAGGGCTTTTCTCTACTAGACTTCTCAAAAATTCTGTTTTTGGCTCAGATCCCTTCCCAGGATTCACCTGGGAACAACTGATTTTGGCTTACTTTAGATCATATGTTATATAGAGCATAAGATATAGGAAGAATTTGTACTGAAACCCATAGATAGTCAGTATAACTTTCCCTATTGGTTAGTCCCATCTCTGTCTATAGTCCTTCTGGGATTATGGCATTTTTGGGGGGCTAATGTGCCCATGTCCTGCCCTGTCAGGGTTGCTAAGAAGCCAGTTAACTTATCCCTATCTTGAGCCCTATTTTCTTTAGGGACCTTGACATTTGCTTTAGACTCATGGTACCACCTTGGGATTGAAGTCCCCCTACAGTAGGGAAAGAAATTGGGGTCATAAGAGAATCAATTCTTCCCAACCCTCTCCTACACTTGTTACTTCCATCTCAGATTCTGCCAAATCCATATAGATCATAATACTAGCAAGGCGATAGTATTTGTAGTAAGTAAAATAGTATTTGTAACAATTTAAATTTAGGTTTTATGGTAAATATGAGAATTCTAAAGTAATATTGTGGTCACTGTTTTAAAAATATTACAGCTTGAGTCAAAATGACTTTTAGCAGCTTTATTTACCAAGGGGTGGAAAGAGTGAAAGTAGGAAAATGTAGATAAAAAGACAGAAAGTACTGCCTAGCTACAAACACCCTAAGTTTTATCCTAATGTCTCCAGACTGCAAATGCAATTCTGAAAGAGAATCTCACCAGAATCCAAAGTCCTAGTTAGGAAGCCGAAATCCAAAGAAATGGGAAACACTGAAGAATCCACTGAGAACTTTCAGTGCACACAAGGCTAAGACCGCCAAGAATATCATCAGAACTCATGCTTAAGGGAGTGTCCCACCGAAACACCAACAAGCAGAGAGGGTTTCCTCACCTAAGAACCAAGGAAGGAATCTCTCCACTCACCACCACAAGTTGATGTAGGATCCAGGGAAAGAGTCCCCTCCTCCAGTCAGGTTCACCAAGACAGAGAGCCACACTGAATCCTTGAGCTGGTCTCAAGCAGTTCCCTAGATGTCACTTCCTGTCACTCCCCCACTTTACGGGAACCAATCACAGTCTTTCAATTTGTCTAACACTGCCCAGGGGGTGGTCAGTGGCTTCTGGAGTTGTCACCCACCCTAGCAAGTGACTTGTGAACTCTTGTTCTTAGTGACTGGTAAGGTACTAAGTAGGGCTACTTAAGCTTTTGATTGAATAACTTAACAGTGGCTGATTGATAGGCAAAGAGAGTTTGATTCACTCTTCACACATTCCTCCTTACCCTGTCTCATAGGCTTATTACTCTTTGGTCTTGGCTTTCCTGGGTCTGGACGTTCCTTTTGTGCTGATTTCTCTTCACTCTTTGTAATTCTATCAAGCTGCTATGTCCAGATCTTTGTCTATCGCTTATCCCCTTTTTTATTTTTAATCACTCACTCTTCTTTCTGGTCAAGGCTTATAGGCACCAGTGTTCTACTATGCAACTCTTAACGTGCCTGAATCTATAGCTACCACCTGGCATCATTATCAGTTGCCATATTGGATTGTTGTCTCTGCAAAATATTTCAGTTTTTTGTTTGGTTTTGTTTTTGGAATGAGAAAGTCCAGGTTAGTATGCTCCTGGCTGAGTCTGAGTCCTTTGGTTAGACTGGTAGCCCCATCCATAGAGCATACAGAAGGGTCCTTTTGGCAGCTGAATATATCCCACTCAATCAACAGACTTCACAGGGGCAGCTGGGTGGCTCAGTGGATTGAGAGCCAAGCCTAGGTCCTGGATTCAAATTTTATATATATATATATATATATATATATAGCCACCTCCTCTGGTCAGTAGCCCCAAGGAGGAAGGTGGCTGGAGTGGCCCAGAGCTCCTGAAACTTTTCTCTCAGGATAGACTGGCTCTGTCTCACCTTCCTTCCCTTCTCCACCCACAACCTTTCCAGACTGATTTTATTCCAAAGATTTCCTATTCTGAAAGTTTATTTACATCTCTTTTCCTGTTTTAATTAGTATCCCGGCTGACTTCAATAAATAGGGTTGCTCCTAACTTCTCTTGCTTAAGTGCTTCAATGCTGGAAACAGGGAGTTTCCAAAGTGGGGGGGTGGGGGGAGGGAAAGAAAATGAATCATGTAAACATGGAAAAATATTTAAAGTTAATTAATCAATTAATTCAAACAAACAAACACAGTGGTGTAGGGGCTGCCCAGAAGCTGCCAGAGGAGGGCCAGATAAAGTAAAACATTTGGACCTTGAGACCAAATTGCCATTATTCTTCAAAGGATGGGCTCCTGAGGTCAATGAGAATCTTACTAATATTTCTTCTTTTTTTAAAATTTTGCTTCTTTAAGAAATATTTTGCATTAAAATTCAAAAGAAAGGTTAAAGCTGAATCAAGATCCCTTCCCACCCCCTCCCCTCTCAGTGAAAAGCAAATTGATCCCCAAACTGTCTGGAAGGTGTGGGTGCAGGAGGGAGGTGAGTGCAGAGGGCTGGACTATATCACTCAATGCCTTTCTTCCGTATAAGCCTATAAAAGCCCAGTCTATAAGGGTAGCACTGAGGATGGGGAGTGGGCCCTGTCTCACAGGAAGAGGAGTTGCTGTAACTGACTGTTGACACCCATATTCCAAGGGTGAGGGCCAGATAAAAGGGCGAATACCCTTTTCTTCTTTCTTATAGTAACTAACTTCTTTCTCCTTCAATTAGGCAAATCTCCAACCCTCCTAGACTGAGGAACTTTAAAAGAAAATTTAACTTTCAGAAATAAATGGATTAATCATTTGGTAAGAATAGATTATCCTCTCTTACCATACACTGTAAAAATCTGTCCTGAATAGACTTAGCCATGGGAGATCCTCAGCATTGCCAGCAGAGTCATTTGATAAACATAATCACTATAATCTCCACCATTGCCCACGTTTTAATAATAATAGGATGTATTCAGTGCTTTAAGCTTTCCATTGTGCTTTACACATATTCTATAGCTTAATTCTTATGATGGCAGGTCCCCCTTATGGCCATTACCTTTTTTCATCCCATGAAGAGTAGGCAGTTTGTATTGATCTTTTTTTCTTCATTTTGCAGGTAAGCCCCAAAAGGTTGTGTGTGATTGGTACTTAGAGGTATTTGAAAGATTGTTATGTGGAACATGACTTGTCCTATTTGGCTCCAGAGGGAAGAAATCTGGAAATAATGGGTAAACGCTTCAAAGGGATCAGTTGAGTCGGGATGTCAAGGGGGGAAATCCGTTAGGATCAGCTGTTTCTTTGCATGTGAGGTCTTTAATAAGAGATGAGATGACCATTTTTCAGGTATGTTGTAAAAGGGATTTTGTTTGGATATGGGTTGGATTAGATGATTCCTGGCCTGGAACATAGTAGGCATTTCACAAGTGTTTGTTGACCAACTTCTGGAAGAGAGGCTTCTAACTCTCAGATTCTGTGAAATGAGTCTTAGGGTCAACCAACTGGCTAAGTAGCAGAATTTGGCCTTGATCCCAGTTCTGCTGCTTCCAATTCCAATGTTCTTTACCTCATGCAGGCTGAGATCCTGTAAAATTAGACCACTGGCCAGGCCGGTCCACCTAGCGGTTTCTTAGCTCACCACAACAAATACCTCCATTTCCTGGAATTTCTCTCCTGGAGACATTTATCTTTCAATCAAACCACTGCTCTAAATGTGCCAAGCCTAGAACTGAAACCAGATAGGAAAGGATTAAGTAAGTGAAGGCATGCTGGATATAGACCTCTTCTGAGAAGCTGAAGGACTAAAGGACTCATAAACATGGTTACTCCCAGGAGACACCCAGGGCGGCTACAAAAAAAAGAAGCATCATGAAAAAAATCAACCTTGATTCCCACCCCCAACTTGTTTCCTGTAAACTTAAATGCCAGGACAGTCATCAGCCCTGCCAAGGTTCCCCGAGGAGCTATCAGAACTATACAAGTCTTGCCTCTTGGCTAAGCTCTGATGGGTTTTTCCCTCCCAAGTTATATGTGTCAATAAAGAGCAAAGTAAACCATATCCTAATGACTTTCCTCTTTCTCAAGCCCAAGCGGTGTTAAAAGCAACGTCCAAGAGCCTCTCATTTCTCTAACTAGCTCCATTATGCTGCTGAGGATGCTTCTTCCTCCCTTCAGTGTCCCAGCAGACGCAAAGCTGTGTCCTTCCAGGTAGCACAACAGAGGCAGAGAGGGTCTCGGTGAAGTCCCTTTCCCTATGCCCTCAGTCCAGAGGTACTTGGCTCCCTGTTAGCCGCAGGGGGCAAGTTCAGATCTTTCTCCTGGTCTCTGAATGTTCTGGCTTCTCTGTTTCTGTTTGTCTCTGCTCGCTTGGTCACTGACTCTCTCCTGCCTCAAAGCAGTGTTTCCTTGTGTAAAATGACCCACCTCTTAAGGTGAAAAAAAAAAAGCCTTATGCCTGTCATACAAACCATAAATAGGCAACAGTTTTCCCATAACAACCAAAATTTAAATTTAATTATGAAGTTAATAAAGTTGACTATTTACTATATTACATCTTCATTATAATATACAATTATTATATCATATACTATCATATAATGGCATGTCATATATTATTGTGTAATATATTCTATAATATGTTGTTATAAAGTTAATAGTTGTATTATTAATAAAGTTATTAGAATTTTTAAACACTCAATCTCAAATTAGCTGCTGGGACGCAAAACACTTCACTTCTGCCATCTTTGCCTTCATCAATTTTTCCGAGGTCTGCTTATTCTCAGGTCTTCTCAGAACTCTGTTTCTCCCCAAGTACTTTTCTCTAAGAGGCTGTTTTCTCATGAATTTATGTAAAAATTTTCCATGTTTTTTTCTCTTTCCATAAATAAAATTGTCCAAATCCTCTTGAATCTGAATGAATTTACATGGACTTGGTCCAAGGGGAGAGGTTATTTAAGGAAAAAATGCCTACCTCTTTCTTCCTGGTCCTGTGAGTCTGAGAGAGTTGGAGGAGTGGCCTTCTTTGGAAGGAGTTTTGAGAGAAATTGTGTCCTCAGGGTAAAGCCAGGTTTCTATTGAAGAAAGAAGGTATATAGAGTCTTAAGAGAAATGGTGGAGGAGGAAGCCAGGTGTCTCAGAGGATTGAGAACTAGGCTTAGAGATAGGAGGTCCCAAATTCAGATCTGGCTTCAGACTCTTCCTAGCTGCGTGATCCTGGGCAAATCACTTAACCCGTGTTGCTTAATCCTTACTGATCTTCTGTCTTGGAACTAATACATAGTACTGATTCTAAGAAGGCAAGGGTTTTAACAGAAAGAAATGGTGGAGGATATTGGAGAGCTTATGGAGAATGGAGTGAGGATTCCTAAGGATCCCATGGAATGGATAGCGATGAAAGACTAAGGAGAGATATTAGGGGCAAGTTGCTTATATCTAAAACAATGAGACCAAGTGAAGAAAACTGGTAGGAGTGCGCTGTGTTGGAATTTATACAATTAATTGGCCCCAAAAGTCATTTTGGAGATCATTTCTTTTTATCTCTTTGTGTCTCTTACTTCTTGCTTAACCAAAACATTCTCTCTTGACCAAACTTACATCAACGCGTATTATCTCACTCTGACTTTGAGCATTCTCTTATTTTGAACATTTGAGCTATGTAACAGTCACCTTGTTTTTAGAATGTTTTTCTTCATCTCTAAGTTCACTTTATTTTTGAATTAAGTTCCAGGCCATTACTTGGCTCCCCTGAAGCAGGGATCTTCTACTTGATTCCCCACTTGGAGGCAATCTATCAACCAAGTGAGTCCTCAGACTACCTTTTGGACCAATCTTCAGGTTATGGGATGCTCATATAGAGAGGAAGCAAGGACAGGAACAAGAAAGGAAGAAAGAAAGATACATCCAGGAACCAAGAGTGAGAAGGCCTGAGCTTGCCATACACAGTGCAGCAAGAGTTCTTCTCCCTTAGGGGATTGATCCACTTATCTATAAAGCACCCTGTTAACGGGTAGTCTCAACAAGTATCTTCTTCATTAAATTGCTACAGGATGTTCAAGTTAATTTTAATGAGATTAATGACCTGTACATTCTTCCTTGTGAGCACTGCTGTGCTACTATATAGACAGTATAAAATAGATATACAAATACATGGAATGTGGCAATTGGAAAATATTTTTATAATGGATGTGAATACCTAAAGAATTTCCATCAGAATACTGTCATTTTTATTTAGCTTAGATATACTCATATTATCCATGTCTTAACTCTTTCACAAGTGAGCAAGTCAGGGTTCTTGGGATCTGTCATATGTGGTTGGAAGTATCTTTGAGATGCTATCAGCTTAAGTGCCCATTCTGATGAGTTTCTCTCAGTACCAATCACTAGAGCCAGTCAATATTTCCTGTATCATCGATTAAATCAGTGATTTATATCTCAATATCTCTACTCAATAATATCAAAGGGATATTTACTGGAAATTTGATGACATTAGACATGCAAAACTATCCTTCCATCCCCAAATGGGGGTTACAGACTTTCCTGGAGAAGAGTAAGCTCCAACTTAAAGTCATTGACACAGAGCATTCACTTCACCTTATTAATTTCGGAATGTGGCATAGCTGCTGGATGAGTTGCTCCATTGCCAGAAAAAAATGGCATCTCATTGTCCATCAGTTGTTGAGCAGTCAAGCAAATTGTTCCTTAAGGGTGTACTCCTCACTAAGCTTTTGCTGTTGTTGTTCAGTCGTTTTTTCAAGTGTGTCCAACTTGTTGTGACCTTATTTGATGTTTTCTTGGTAAAGATAATGGAGTATGTGCTCAGGGTTACATAGCTAATAAGTGTCTGAGGCCATATTTGAACTCAGGTCTTCCTGACTCCAGACCAAGCAATCTATTTATTGCACTAGAGTTTCTTAGTGTCTTCAATGAACATAGACGTTTAAAAGAAAGATGGAAAAATGATAAGTTCTACTCTGGACATGCAGAGTTTGAGATGTCTCTGGGCCATACAATTAAAATCTCTTATCAGCATTTGGTGATTTTGGATTAAACCTCAGAGGAGAGACTGGAGCTGAATATGTAGACCTGGGTGGATAGATCCTCGTAGAGATGATCATTAAATATACAGGAGTTCATCAAGTTACCAAGATAGAAAGAAAAGACTAAAGAGGTTTAGGAAAGAATCTTAGGGAACACCCATGGTTAAGGGATGAGATCTGAGTGATGGATTATCAGGGAATGTTGAGGTCCTCTAGTTTAAGGGCAAATTTTGAGGGTAGGAGTGTGAGGAATTTGCTGAATTACTTGAGAAAGGAGGGAGTAAAGGTAGTGGATATGAAGGAGGCCAGCTTGGAGAGTACTCTTCCCAAAGTCTAGGTGTGAAATGAACAGAATTTAGGTAGAATATTGTCAAGGGAGAAGCAGAGACCATTATGAGAGGCATTTCAAATGGAAAATAGGCAGGTCTTGGTAATAGATAAGAGACAAATCAAAGACGCTGTAAAGTTTTGAGCCTTGGAGAATTTTCCTGTGGAAAAAGACATGTAAGTTGGGAGGAGAAGGTCTTGTCTGAAAAGGTTAAAAAAAATTATTTTGGACATCTTAAATGTGAGGTAGAGGTATGACATTTATGTGGAAATGACCAATTAGGCTGTTGACGAGAAAGGGGCTCAGAAAATAAAACAGATAAAGATGGACAATATAGACTTGGAAACCATTCACATAGAAGTAATTCTTAAAGCCTAAAGAAGGATGAATTCCTTGAAGAAAAGAATCCATCAATCATTCAATGAACAAGCATTTATTAAATGCCTAGTATACATGGATTATAAGAACAAGAGTTAAAGAGTTCCTTCTTTCAAGGACACCTTATATTGCAACAAAAACACACAAAGAGATTAGAGAATGGAAAACAGAAGAGCAAAAGATTGACCTTTGAGAAATCCCAATAGTTAAGGGGTAAGAGGGGGATAGGCAGTGTCCTGGAAGCCAAAGGAAGAAAGAAGACAGGGCTTCAAGGAATAAGGGGTCTCTGAGGCAAAAAGTCATTGAGAATAAGAATGGAGGAAAGGATGAAACTTGAAGACACTAATTAATGCTGAGAGAGCACATTGTGTACAAGTGATAAGGACAGAAATCTGCAGAAAGTATAGATCATTTCTCTGATGCTTACCAGCCTTTGACTTTTTTTTTTTTTTGGTAAAGCATAGTGACAGAATGATTCATTTTGGCCACCATACATGACTTTTACCCGTTGCCAGTTTGCTCTTCTCATTACCTGAGTGACCAAACCCAGATGAACTCTAATAAGTATGCCTCTGTTTCCTAGGGAGTGGTTCCTCTTTAAGCCCTCATTATTGGAGATTTTTATCCTGCTTTGGGGCAGGCTTAATAAGGACTCTTCAAGAAAACAGTTAAACCTGTCAGACTTGTTAGTTTCTAATTTATGATCTGTAACCTGAAGCTTCTTAAACTTTGATTTGATTTTATAACTTTACTTACTGCCCAGGAGACAAGAGCAGGTCAGAGAATCATGGAGTGATAGAGAACTCTATGGAAAGATTTTGCAAGGATTTAAAAAACAATTGAGGAGTGGGAGTGGCAGTTAGGTGGCCCAGTTGATTGAGAGCCAGGCCTAAAGCTAGGATATCCCAAGTTCAAATTTGACCTCAGATACTTCCTAGCTGGGTGACCTTGGGCAAGTCACTTAACTCCCATTGCCTAGCCCTTACTACTCTTTTTCCTTAGAACCAATTTATAGTATTGATCCTAGGACAGAAAATAAGAACAAAAAAAAAAACAAAACAAAACAATGGGAGGGGGGTAACAGGAGTAATCAATTGTATAAAATGTTCCGACAAACTTGTTAATTTTGCCTAGCTTTAATAAGAAAAAAATCCTACATATTTTTATTGTTCTTTTGACCCAGAAAGATCTTTACTGACCTTTGCTATGACACTGAAATATGTGAAAGGGGTGGTGAGAGAGTGAGAGAAAAAAAGAGAGGGAGAGAGAGAATAGGCATGAGTCTGTGTATATGAATGTGTGTATATGTGTGGTATGAGTGTGTATATATTGGGGATGTACAGGTGAGTGTGAGTGTACATGTGCATGTATATATGCAAATGTGTGTATTTGTATAGTAGTAGTAGTAGCAGTAGTAGTAGTAGCAGAAGTAGTAGTAGTAGAAGAAGAAGAGGGTTTCATTAAGGCTATGAATTTGTCATCATTTATTGAGGTGCACTCTGGGCAAAGTTCAAAATCCTCAAGAATATTTTAGCCCTTTGATTGCCCATTCTCCTCTTCTCCTTTCTCCTCCCTTTTTAGGCTTTTGTTTCTAAATGGACTCTGAATTATATATTCCTTAAGCCAAACAATCTGTTTACCCTGAAGTTTTGTCTTCCACAATTTGAGAAGTTTCCATTTCTTACCCCATGCCTCCTTATTTAATTACATTTTTGTCCTTGTTTTTTGCCCAGATCTTCTAGCTCCCAGGCATCATGAAGGGACTCAGAAGGGGTCAGTCACTCTTTGGGCTGGGTGCTGAAGCACTGCCTGAGATTAGTACTTGTGCCAAGATACCAGAGAAAAGATGCAATATTTGCTTTTCCCTTTCTGCATATTAGGAGCCAAAGACCCAGGAGAAAGGAAAGAAAAGTGAATGTTCTTCTAAAAACCACTTCATGAAAACCTATCAAGTCACATCAAGGGGCAGAGGCACCAATTCTGAATGCTGTGTTCTCTGTCGCAATCACAAAACAGCGTGTAATGGTTCTGGGTACAACATTCTTCCCTCCCTGACCCCTTTATCCTCACAGGTAGAAGGGTACCATATATGTATGTACCTTGCCACCCAGTGGTCTAACTGTTCAGTTGCTGTGTCTTTATGACGAATGATGAAGAACTGTTTTTTCTTATCATTAATATATTGACATGCTATACTGTGAGAACCAAAATGGCACAGGGGAGAGTGGGCTGCTTTCCAGTTAGGTTGAGCTGAATTGCAACCCTGGGTCTGAATCATGGTGCTCAGTGAACCAACAAAACATGCATGTGCACCCAAGCAATTCAAAGGCAAGAAACTAGTGCTGTATTGGTGAAGAGAACTTCCACAATGGGAGATCCTTATATAGATTAAATCACAGGACTGGCATAGTAACACTAAGTAATAACATCAATGACTGTGTAAGACGTAGCAGAGAGAGAATGATTCTGAGAGCCAAGATGACCCTGCATTCAAGGCCTGTCTCTTACTCATTCTCACCGAGTGATACTGGGCAGCAAATTTGAACCTATGGTTTCTTGGGTATAGGGAACATGAAGGAAGTACACACACAATGACCTATGTTGGTTGATGAAGTTTTACTTCCTTCATGTTCCCTATACCCAAGAAACCACAGGTTCAAATAACCTAAACTATCCCCATTTGTCCATCCATCCATCCATCCATTCATTCATCTGTTCACCCATCTGTCCATCATTTTCCATACATACTTTTATCTGTCCATCTATCTATACCTATCCATACATATCCATCTGTCTGTTTTCCTCTTTCTCTATCTATCCATCTATCCATCTGTCTTTCCAGGTCTCTCCATTCCTCTGTCTGTCTATCTCTACCAAAATGCAACTCACCTTCTCCAACGTTTATAGATTTGGATCTGGAAGGGACTTTAGAGTTCATCAAGTCCAAACCCCTTATCTTACAGAGGAAGACACTGAGCCTCAGTGGGTCACAGTGACTTGCTCAGGGTCATACA
Source organism: Monodelphis domestica (assembly GCF_027887165.1). Classification (NCBI taxonomy): domain Eukaryota; kingdom Metazoa; phylum Chordata; class Mammalia; order Didelphimorphia; family Didelphidae; genus Monodelphis; species Monodelphis domestica. The sequence continues at coordinate 77,485,007 of NC_077231.1, forward strand.
GCTAGAAATTTGAGGCAAGGGTTCAAACCCGCAACTTCCTGACTCCAAGTGCCACACTTTATCCATTACGCCATATTTCTTGTCTGTTGTTGTCTTTGTTCAATTGTTTCATCATGCCCAACTTTTCATGACCCCATTTGGGATTTTCTTAGCAAAGGTACTGGCGTGATTTGCCATTTCCTTCTAGTTCATTTTACAGATGAAAAAACTGAGGCAAACTGATGGTTATTTAGTAACTATCTGAGGCAGATTTGAATTCAAGTTTGCCTGATTCCAGCCCTGGAGCTCTATCTATCGCACCACCTAGCTGCCCCAACAACAACAAACATCCATCTACCTAAATATTGTCTAGCTGTCTTTCTATCAATGCAGCAAAGTGTACAGAGAGCTGACTTGGAGTCAGGAAGACCTGGGCTCAAATTCCGCCTTTGATACGAGCTTTGTATCTTGGTGGAAGGAGTTCCTCTTGCTGATGAAATCATAGAACCTGAGCATATATGCATATTAATTTTAGAAGTTTATTTATTTAGTCAATTTAGAATATTTTTCCTTGGTTACATGATTCATGTTCTTTTCCTCCCCTCCTCCCACCCCCTCCTGTAGCTGGCGCAGTTCCACTGGGTTTTACATTGATCAAGACCTATTTCCATATTATTGATATTTGCACCAGGGTGATGGTTTAGAGTCTACATCCCCAATCACATATATGCATACTCATATAATATACTAATAGACTTTAGGCCCTCATTGCTTCTCAGCTGGCCTTCTAACTGGCCTTCCAACCCAGCTTTCCTCAGTCTAATCTATCTTTCACCTAGCCACCATGGCCCTTCTTCTAAAAGCATAGAGCTGACTGTGTCACCTCCCTGCTCAAAGAACTCCAGTGGCTCAAGGTTCAAATAGAAACTCCTTTGTTTGGCATTTAAAACTCTTGACCCCTTAGTCCTGCTTCCCCATCAAGTCTTTAGTACAATACTCCTCTCCACCTGTTCTGTGTTCCAGCCACAAGACTCTCTAGAGTTGTTCCGTCAACCTTGCTCAATTCTGTGTCTTTGCATTGCCTTGATCTCCAGCCTTGAAGGCTGTGCCCCATCGCCTGTTTCTTGCTCCTCGGCTTCCTTAAAGACAAGTCAAAAGACATCATCATCAAAGTGAAGAGAGAAGCAGTCTCAGAGCCAAGAAGGCCCAGGTTCTAGACCTACCCTTGCTCTGCACTGCTTGTGGGACCACTTCACTTGAGTGCTCTATAAATGGCAGAATAGGTGCTAACCTGGACTGGGGAGACAGTTTCCTCATCCAGGAATTCCCTGTACCAATGCTGTACCAATAGATTCGTATGAACATGGCACCTCCCCAATCTGGAAAACCTGCATAATGTTTTGGGGCCCACTTTGAGCCCGAGAAGAAATCGGAATTCTTTTTCTTCTTCTATGGTTTGTTCACTGTGTATAGTTATGGTTTTAACAGATAAAAATATATTGATATTATACACTACTATACATGGGTTTTATGTAAATCTGGGTTTCTAAACTTTTTCCGTGTCGTCTGCATCTGTGGCTTCTGGAACAGCCCCCCATTCCCATTTAATTTCGTATGCTGATCCGTGATGGATGGAAACCATGAAGGGGGAAGTTGTAGTGTGGAAGAGATGCCTGGATATATGTATATGCGTGTTATGTGTAGACTAAAAAGACAGGCCATCATAAAATGTGGTGGGCTAAGAGATGAGAGACATACGTGCATGCATATGTACACACATCTACACCATGTGCCTACACACACATACACACGTGTGCCATGTGCCTATGCACATCTGCATATACTGGTATGTATGTATGTATAGGTCTATGAATGTTGTTGAATTCAGGCATGTCCAACTCTTCGTGACCCCATAAGGGTTTTCTGGACAGAGATACTGGAGGCGTTTGCCATTTCCTGTTCCAATGGATTAAGAAATGACCATGTGTGTACATCCGTCTACATCTCCACAGACTGGTTGGACCTCCCTGCCTCCCACTACGCTGAAAGATTCCCAGACCCTCCATTATCCTTTCAGGCCCTTCAGGGCATGAGCAGGGGGTTCCTTCCTTATGGTCTTCCCAGTCACTAGGACACTGGGTTTGGCCCAAAGAGTCTGTTGACTCTGATAAAGGGGGAGGGCGGGAGAAGCATTCCTTGTGACTCAGCTGAGAAAAGGGGGAGAGTCCCGCTCTAGCCCCTCTGTAGGCTGGTCTTTATTATATCTCTTCATAATAGGAAATGCCCTTCTTTTTAATCATTTACCATCAATTCCTCAGTCTTGCCCTGCTTTAAGATCCTTTAAGTGCTAAGGAAACTGAGACTCTGGCCTTCCAGAGCACAGCAAACCTAGAGCACGGTGCACAGGGAGCACCGATAAATGGATTGTCTTGCATAGTAAATCATCCGAATGGATGTTTCAGTTTAATGACAGATTGCTGCAGCTGTATTAGAAATGGGGGGGGGGGCTGCCTGGGAATGCACAGCTTCGTGACTTGTAAAAATCCACTTGAGAAAGGCTTTCACTCCAGCGGAAGACATTTGATATACAGAACATCCAGGTGGCTGCTCATGACTTTGCAAGAAAAGAGACTCCCAGTGAATGGCCAAAAGCCATTTCATAGATTTCCATTGGGGACCAGAAAGCTAAGCAAAAGCTCTCACCAGAAACATAGCAAACCGCGTCCCTTTTCCTAAGAAATCAGCTCAGGGAAGATCGGATGACCACGAGGGAAATACGAAGATCGTTTTAGAGGAGAAAAGTCAGGTAGTCAATGATTCCATTCAAGGTGATCCACCAAGCATTTGTTAAAGACCTACTATGTGTCAGGGACTGCGCTAGGAGCTGGGGCTACAAAGAGGAACATGGAGCTGTCCCTCTCCTCAAGGAGTTTCCTACTGCAGGGGAATAGCATGTGCACAAATAAGCAAACACACACACAGCGCGCAAAAGAAATTCGACGTCATGTTCTGTTTGTGGGTTGGGAAGAGGCGCCAACATCTTGGGGAGGAGCGGTCAGAAAAAGCCTGTTCTAGCCATTGGCACTTGGACTCGCCTGGGAAGGAGCGAGATTCCAAGAGGAGGAGGCGAAGGGGGAGAAAAGGACAGACATGGGGGACATCCTTGCAAAGGCTTGGAGGGGGGAATTATTGTTTGTCCTGTCAAAGAGGACCAGTGACATCATGGAGTTACGTCTTGACTTGCTCATGAGTTCAGCGAGGCAGAGCTGCACAAAGTCACTGGCCTCTCCCTCGCTCTTCTGGAGCCATCAAAGTTCAATGGCAAGACAAGAGTCAAGTCATACATCACACAGTTGGGAACACATACCCTTGTCTATATGAATACACACATCTATGCATCTGTAGATATTGCTTATAGCATATGGGGTAGTTCGAGCAATGTGCATGTAAGATACACATACACACACTACAGACATGGGGTCAGCTGTGCAAAGGCATGGAGGTAGGAGATTGCATATAAACACACATATGTATGTGCGTATATATTTATATAGAAACACAGTGTTGTCTTGGCGAATGTTTTAACAACTGGTTGTCCAAAAAAGAGTCCCCCACACATTTTTCAATTGAATCTGCATTATTCACCTTTTCTCCATCACTGTCTTAAGTCTAAATACTCAACAGAACAATCCACCTAGCCCTGATTTGTAGACTTTGCTCAAGGAGCAAATGCTCACACTGACAATTGAACAACCCATTCAAGAGGCCTTCAGCATATTGCATCATGGGAAATATCACATAGGCCAACTTGGTTGGATCAAAAAGTGCGTGAACAGGAGTCATATAAATTAGTCTGAAAAGTGCGAGAGGGGTGGGAGGACAACAAAGCAGGAAGTCAGGAGATGGAACGTGCAGTGTGTGAGGAACAGCAAGGAAAACTAGATCACACAGTAAAAGAAAAGGAAGAAGATATAATAAGGTTAAATAGGTAGGCTGGGTCCAGCTTATAATGGGCTAAGACTTAATAGAGGTAGGGACAGCTGGGTGGCTCAGTGAATTAAGAGCCAAGCCCAGAGACAGGAGGTCCTGGGTTCAAATCTGACCTCAGACACTTTCTGGCCCTGGGCAAGTCACTTAACCCCCATTGCCTAGCCCTTACTGCTCTTCTGCCTTGGAACCTATATCAAGACAGAAGAGTTAAAAAAAAAAAGTAACAGAGGGACAGGTAAGTGGCACAGTGGTTAGAGTACCAGGCCTGGAGTAGGGAGGTCCTGGGTTCAAATCAGACCTTAGATACTTCCCACACGTATGATCCTGAACAAGTCACTTAACCCCCATTGCCTAGCCCTTGTCCTTCTGTTTTAGAGTTTTCACTAAGACAGAAAGTAAGGGTTTAAAAATAAAAATAGAACTATCAGAGGATGGAGAAGGGAATAAACGGGGGAGATTTTGTGGGGATAGAGCTGATAGGACTTGATTGACTCTGGGGCAGGGGGAGAAGATGGTCTATACACCGGAACACAGCTCTGGACCACCCGCCCTCCCTGAGTCTGACCTGGGCTTTGACCTTGTTTTCCTTCCATGGCCTGCTAATCCCACCACTTGCCATTTCAATGACTATCATTGGAATTTGCCAATGTGACCATCAGGGAAATCAGATTTAGCAAGCCCTCTTAGTTCATTTCTGCGCCTCTCTGCCGTGCCAGATTGTTCCCTGCGCTTATCCTCCAGAACAGTAGGTTCTAATTAGTTTTTCCCATTGAAAGTATTTTTCTTTTATTTCCAGACATTGAGCTTGGCAGCCAATGACAGCGGTCTAGTTTGTAAAACTCCCCAGCATTTGGGGGCTGAGAGTTAATTCATCCAGTGGAGAAGCTCGTAGATATCTGAGCCGATTAGCTTGCTCAAGCCCAGCAACACCCTCCAGTGAAGAGCAATAATGGCCGTTCAGCGTTATACTGCACCACCAGGCCCTCTTTAAGTCCTCGTGTGGGGCACTCCAATTATGACAGTGCCCATTTTACAGATGGGGAATCTGAGATTCAGAGAGAGAACAACTGGCCTGCCCCAATTACCCAGTGCTTAAGGGTGCCAGAGAATGGATTTGAACGCAAATGTACCAACTCCCAGTCCAGGGGCTCAAAAACCCAAGATAAGGAAAGAGTTGTTCAGAGAGCCACCCTCCATGACTTCCTGTCTTGCCTCTAATGAATTCCAGCCCAGGATACTGAAAGAGCCACAGATGTGATTGCTTGTCAGCACAAGAAATAAGAACACTAGTCAGTAGTCAGTCAACAAACATATATTAAGTCCCAGCTATTTGGGATATAAAGACAAAAGTGAAGCAGCCCAGGACACCACAGACCTTGCCATCTAGCCAGAGGAGATAATATGGACACATAGAGCACCCCTAAAATCTTGGCACTGCACTAAAACAGTTGGGACATCCTGTACATCCATATTCTGATGAGTACAAATAGTGAATCTCATTAAGTAGTTGCATTATTCAGATTCACATGGCAAACTTCCATTGGGCTGGAACATATGACATATAATTTAAACCTCAAATAGCACCCAGTTGCCACAGTGGATAGAGGGCCAGGCCTAAAGTCAGGAGTTCAAATCTCACCTCAGATACTCACTAGTTGGGTGACCTTGGACAAGTTGCTTAATCCTGTTTGCCTCAGTTTCTTCATCTGTAAAATGAAGATGGGGAAGGAAATGGTAAAGCACTCCAATATCTCTGCCAAGGAAACCCCAAATCAAGGTCAGAAAGAGCTGGACATGATGGAAATGACTGAACAACAACAACAACAACAACAACAACAAAGATGACCAAAACCCTTCAGATGATGCAAATTCAAATAATTCAGCCTTTTCACTGGCTGACTCATACTAATGGAGACCTAGCTCTATAAATAAATCAAGTAGTGCAAGGTGATTTGGAGGGGGAACCCCCAGGGGCCACGGAGGGAATCAGGAAAGATCAGTGAAAGACTCCATTTTAAAGAGAGAGTTTGAACTGAACCTTGAAGGAAACTAAGGATTCTCTGACACAATGAAGAGGCTTGAGTTATTGCCTGTGAAAGCCACAGAGATGAGAGAGACAGAGAGAGAGAGAGAGAGAGAGAGAGAGAGAGAGAGAGAGAGAGAGAGAGAGAGAGAGAGAGAGAGAGAGAGAGAGAGAGAGAGAACTAGAACAGAGCGAGGAACAGTGAGAAGACTTGTGTGCAGGACCAGAATATCTGTGAATGGAGGAAATAATATAGTGGAAGGGTAGGAAGGGGCCAGGTTATAAAGGGCTTTAAAGACTTAACAGAAGACTTTGTATTTGACCCTGGAAGTGATCAGGCATCCCTGGAGTGTGCTGAATAGGAGAATGGCATTGCTACACTTGTACTTTTGGAAAAGCACTGTAACAGCTGTGTGGAGGATGGATTGGAGTGGGGAGACACAAGAATGAGGGAGACTAATTAACTTGTTATCATTCAGTTGTTTTCAGTCATCTCTGACTCTTCATGACACCATTTGGGGTTGTTTTGGCAGAGATGCTGGAATAGTTTGTCATTTCCTTTTCCAGATCATTATACAGATGAGGAAACTGAGGCAAACAGGGTTAAATAACTTGGCCAGGGTCACACAGCTACCAAGTGTTTAAGACCAAATTTGAACTCAGGAAGATGAGTCTCCCTGACACCAGGCCTGGCCCTCAGTGCACTATGACATCACCTGACTGCCCTAACTAATTAGCAGGCTATTGCAATACTGAACAGGGCCTGGACATGGGCAATGGTTGTGTGAATGGAGAGAAGAGAACAGATAGGAGAGATGTTGTGTAAGCTAAAACCAAAACAGTATTTGGAGAAAATTGTTGGGGAAACTAGAAGACAGTTTGGCAGCAACTAGGGATAAACCAATATTATAGACCATTTCCCAAGATGAGATCAAAATGGATACGATGCCTGGACATAAAGGGAGATATAAGCAAAATAGAAGAAAAGAGAACTTACCAGATTTATGGATAGGAGAGGAATTTATGAATAAGCGAGATAGAAAGTATTGTGGAATATAAAATGGATAATTTTACTTATATTAAATTAAAAAAGACTTTGTACAAAAAAAGTAATGTATTCAAGATTAGAAGGAGAGCAGAAAATTGTGGGAGAAATTTTATAGACAGTTTCTCAGATAGAGAAATATCTCAGATATAAAGAAAACTTTATTTATATCATTATAATATATCATTAAATCATATATATAAATTTATATCAAATTTATAAGAATATAAGTAATTTCCCAATTGATAAATTGTTAAAGGATTTGAACAGATAATTTTTGGATGAAGAAATCTAAAATACATATAACAATATGGAAAATACTCTAAGTCATTATTGATTAGAGAAATGCAAATCAAAACAATCCTGAAATATCATCTCACATATCAGATTGACTAAAATGAGAGAAGGGCAAAATGGCAAGAGTTGGAGGGAACGTGGAAAAATGGGGACACTGATATACTGTTGGTGGTTGAATTGACCCAACCATTCTGGAGAACAATCTGGTATTATGCCCAAAGAGTTATAAACGTGTGTAAAACTTCTGATCCAGCAATACCACTATTGGTTTTGTTTCCTAAGGTGATCAGGGAAAAAGGGGAAAAAAACCCTGTATGTTCCCTTTTGTTTTTAACCCTTACTTTCTGTCTTCAAGTCAATACTATTGATTGGCTCCAAGGCAGAAGAGTGGTAAGGGCTAGGCAATGGGGGTCAAGTGATTTGCCCAGGGAGAACACAGCTAGGAAGTGCCTGAGGCCACATTTGAACCTAGGACCTCCCGTCTCCTGGGTCTGGCTCTCATTCCACTCAGTCACTTAGCTGCTCCTGAAGGTATATGTTCTAAAATATTTATAGCAGCTCTCTCTGTGGTGACAAAAAACTGTAAATTGAGATGATGCTCATCAATTGGGGAATGGCCAAGTTGTAGCATTATTATTGGGATGAAACACTACTGCACCATAAGAAATAACGAACAAGTTAATTTTCTTAAAAAACATGAGATTTTGAAGAGCAAAATGAGCAGAACCAAGAGAACATTGCGTACAACAACAGAAATATTATTTGAAGAATGACTTGTGTATGTCCATCTCCAGAGGAAGAAACGATAAATAGAAATAAACAAGACATATTTTTCTATATACATATATATTTTTGTCAAATGTTGCTTTCTCCAGTGAGGGGGGGAGAGGGAAGTAGGGAGTTATCTGGGAATTTTAATGTAACAAACAAATAAAGTAATTAAATTTTTTTTAATTGTGAATCAAATGAGAATGGCAAGATTGTGATCCTGGGATCTCGAAGCCTAATGGGACATATTTTCTTACTAACTCCTCCGTCCTTCTTTCCTTTTTCCATCTCAGGTAACCAAGCAAGTCAAATCCCTCCCCATATTCTGACAAGCTCACCCTCTGATCAGCAGATTAACCAGCTGGCCAGGAAGCTGGGCCCCGAGTGGGAGCCTGTAGCGCTGTCCCTGGGTCTGTCACAGAGAGACATCTACCGCTGCAAGGTCAACCATCCCTACAACGTGCAGTCCCAGATCGTGGAGGCCTTCGTCCAGTGGAGGCAGAAGAACGGGAGCCAGGCGACCATCCAGAGCTTACAGAAGGGCCTGGTGGCCATGGATGTGGACCCTTCCGTGCTCCAGCACATGTTAGAGTAAACCACTTTGCTATCCCTCTCTCGGCTCCTCAGTGAATGCAATGTGCTGAGCCATTAGACTTTGCTTTAAGGCAGGTGTCTTACAGGGTTTCCTTTTTCCATTTATCTGTACATGAAGAGGAGCGGGGGCTTGACTAGAGGCTTACTTTTAAGAGCAGCTCTCCTACGAGATCTCAGCTGCTTACTGAAATTGTCATTTGAAAATAACTGCGCCGGGCGATGATTGATTCTTGACTGGTGAGAGATCTCTGGGCTTCCTTTTCAAAGGCCACCTCCTTACCACAATCATGGACACCCTGTATTCCAGGCGTTCTCTTTGGCTGGGCTGAGAAGGAAACACAGACTTCATTGTCTGTTATCATTATAATAGTAACATTTTAAGTCTTCCTTTTATCAGCAAAAAAATGAATTGTTAATCTAATAAGCCCTCCCCCAGAAGTCATTGGAGTTTTTTCACCCTCCTGAGACTGAATAGGTTAAGAAAGCAAAATTATTATAACTGCTGAGACTGCAAGGTAGACCATGTGGCCTCAGGAACAGAGTTGATGGCTTTGGAGTCAGGGAGACCTGATTTCAAGCCCCGACACAAACTGGCTAAATGACCCTGGGTAAGTCACTAGGATCTATCCATATCCCCAGAGAATTCTCTGTGATGACACACGGCCGAGGAGGTACTGGTCTACCTGAAAAAATAAATAAGTAAATCATAGACCCAGTAAGAAAAACCCATTATTTTTTCAGCCTCAGTTTTTTCATCTTAAAATGAATAGGTTGGTCTTGATAACCTCAAAGAACCTTTTCTGCCTCTGCCTCTGTAATCCTGAGATATCCTACTTGGCACTGGGGAAAGGGAAAAATGGAACAGCCTGGGCCCTTAAGGATTTTACATTCTGGAGGGAAGGGGAACAAGATCAACATGTATGTTGCAAAATAATACAAATATACATCACAGTGGATAGAGCACTGGATCCGACCTCAGGAACTTCCCGAGTTCAAATCCGGCCTCAGATACTTTCCTGACTGGGGGACTCTGGGAAAGTCATTTAACCCCTGCCTGCCTCAGTTTGCTCATCTATAAAATGGGAATCATCATAGCATCTACCTCCCAGGGTTGCTGTGAGTAATAAATGAGATAATAGTCATAGAATTTGCAACCACAACAGCAAAGTCAGTGCTGTTTTCTTACTGCCGAAGGAAGCCCAGGAGTGGTCTCTGTTTTCAGTGCCAGTAAGTCTCCTGGCAAAGCCTCAGGTCCCTGGTCAGGTTCCAGGCTGCACTCATGCCACTGTTCTGAAGTTGCTCAATCAAATGCAGCTTATTGCAAGGGAAGTCCTGGTGGGGAGCGGAGGCCCGGGGTCTCCTGTGGAAACTGAGCCTTGACGTTTCTCTTTGCACGGCTATGACCGTCGGCCCCTTTCTTCTATTGCTCTATGCCGGCGTCCGGTGCATGGGCAGAGCGTCTTCTCACCCAGTAGCTCCTTAGAGCCCCATGACGACCCGGTGGGGGAGACGGAACGGGGTGGACACCCCCATGTCCATCGTACCCGGAACAAAGGAGCTGAAGCTTAGGCAGAGCGGCTCACCCCGGGTTATGTGCCACAAGCCTTTGGGCGCCCAATCCCGGTGGGTTCCATTGTATAATCAATGCCTGTCTCATACATCAATAAAGAAAGGAATTAGCACCCAGGATGGGCAGTAACTTACTATCGCAAAGACTGTTAATCAGACACCTCCTTTGGGCTGGCCTCGTGCTAGGCACGGGGCACACGAAGACCAATCCTGAAGAGTGCCCGCCTCCAGGAGCTTCCGCCCCACTCAGTCTGGAGATGGTGGCAAACCGCAGGGACGCCGGTTCAGTTTCGTTTCTCCCTGGGAAAGAGAGAGGGAAGGCTCAGGAACGTTTAGGGATCCCGGGCATCTTCCTATAAAGGGGGAAATCTCCTTTCTGGCCCATCGGTCAGTGAAGTCATCACAGAAGATCGATATTATTTCTCTGCCTTTAGATAGCAAACATCCTGAGGCCGGAGATGATCCTTTCTACTCTCTCTGAAGGGACGTGGACTGTGTTGTGAGTGCTCAGAAAAGAGTCATTTCTTTCTTTAAGAACAAAACAAAACAAAACCGCTTACCTTTTACCTTCAGAGCAATATTGTGTTTTAGTTCCAAAGCAGAAGAGCAGTAAGGACTAGGCAAGGGGGGTGAAGTGGCTTGCCCAGGGTCAAAAAGCTAGGAAGTATCTGAGGCCAGATTTGAACCCAGGATCTCCCATCTCTAGGCTTGGCTTCTCAATCCAATGAGCCACCTCATTGTCCCTAAGAGTAATTCCTAATACCATTCTTCAGAAATATGAAAAGACATCTTAAATTTTTTTCTAATAAAAGGAAAACCAGATCTCCAAGGGTGATGTTGAGATTCTTTGGTTAAAAGTGATTGTTTACAATGGCAGGTTTACTTACTTACCTTCTTCCCAATTGTCTCTTCTTTAAAGCTGTGTAGCCCCAGCCTCTTTGTGCTATAAATCTCATCCATCTGATTGTATCTTCTTGTATCAAATCATGGATTGTCCTTCTATGGAATCTCAAATAAATTGTTGAAATCCATTGAACCCTCAGCTTTTGTTTCTTCCATGTTGTTCCTCTCTGTTTGGGGATGGAGATTTGTGGTTGATCCTTTGGTTTCAGCTGCTAGCCACCATACCGGTGTAGGAATGAAAATGGCAATGACTGCTTGTATTTCTACAGCAATTAAAAAAAAAAAACAACATTATTTTATTTGGTCATTTCCAAACATTATTCACTGGAAACAAAGATCATTTTCTTTTCCTCCCTCCCCCCCCCACCTCTCCCCTAGCCGACGCATGATTCCGCTGGGTATCACATGTGTTCTTGACTCGAACCCATTTCCATCTACAGCAATTTATCATTTCCAAAGCCATTTCCCAAAGAGGTTCAATAGTCGGTGCAGTAGGAGTGCTAAATATTGAGTCTTTGAGAAATGACTTCAAAATCTGTCTCTGCTACTTCCTCTTAACTTCCCTGGGTCTCAGTTCTCTTAACTGCAAAGTGGGGAGGTTGGGCTAGATGACCTCAGAGGTCCCCTCCAGCTCTTGATCCAGGATCTTATGATTTTAAGAAAGTTAACTCCTCTCAGCCTCAGTTTCCTCATTTCTAAAATGGAGAGATTGAACTAGATGACCTCTGAGGGTCCCTCCAGTGCGAGGCCCATGATCCCATGACACCTCTGACTTGGGGAGTATGAGTATTATTCCCTTTTCGTGGATAAGAAAACGGAGGAACTGAGAAATAAAATAGCTCGTCATAGTTAGGCCAAGATTCAAATCTGAAACTAATTCTGATTCCAGGCTTCATGTTCTCTTTACTCAGCAGCTAGATGGCACAATGAATAGAGTGCCAGTCCTAGAGTCAGGAAGACTCATTTTTCTGAATTCACATCTGGCCTCAGATACCTACTAGCTGTATGACCCTGGGAATGTCATTTAACCCTGTTGCCTCAGTTTCTTAATCTGTCAAATGAGCTGGGGGAAAAACAACACTCCAGTATCTCTGCCAAGACAACCTTAACAGGGGTCATGAAGAGTCAAACACCACTGAAATGATTGGACAGCAGCAATAGCTCTCATTATCCTTTGTGTCGACTCCCCTGGCTAGTGTAGACCAAACTTGATCTGATCCTCCTTATGGAGTTAATCATTTCATCTGCAAATCTTCCTGAAATAGAACGCCAACATTCTCTAGGAAAGATCATTTACAGTGAAACCTCGGCGATCTGTCAGGAATGAGAGACATCAAATTATTTTTAATGAATTCATAACTGGAGAAGAAATAGAGAGCAGCAGCGATGATTATCAAAAGGGCTTTTTTTTTTTTACCAGACCTGTTATTTCATTAGTTTGGGGAGCTCCTATTGAAGGATGATTCCTATCAGTGCAAGCTGGCACCTTTTTTGCAGCAGAAAGCCTAGGAGGGTTGCCTGCGGCACCGTGACATGAAGAGACTTATCCAAGATCACACCATCAATATGTGGCAGGGGACTGACTTGAGGCCAGGTCTTGACTCTGAGGTTGAGCCTCTATCCACCATGCCAAGCTGTCCTTAAGCCCTGAATCATTACCTGTCCAAGCAGGAAGATAGACTTCAGAACTGTAAAAATCTTGGCTATCACCTAATCAAACTCCTTCATTTTACTGATTAAGAAACTAAAGTCCCAGACACTATATGACTTGCTCAAGGTCATAGGTCCTATTTTTTCATTAGTTTATTAGTCATTAGTTTCATTAGTCATGGCAGAGCTGAGATCTGAACCTGGGACTTCTTGCTCCACACCTCTGGCTCTTCCTTTCTGTGCCCACGCCTAGCCAAGATTCAAAGACTCATCTTCGGTTGACAAAATTTATTTCTGTTTTTCCCTGTTAAGTGTGGGTGTTGTATAGCATCTACTGCCTTCTCAAGGGTATTGAGTTGGTTCTGTTTTGTCTGAAAGGAAGAATCTGCCAGCAGGTTGACTCTGGCTGCTCGCCATGGGATAACCGTATGTTTCCTTTGTCATTCATTATAGCTTTTGCCACAGTAAGATGCTATGGGCCACTGTTCACAGCCAGTCCCCAGTGGCAGTTGTTCCCACTGGGCTGAAAGGTTCTGCTTTGGCTTATATCCTCAGGTTTCAGGGAGCTAAAAACAGGCATATTTTGGATCTGACTTCCAGAGCCACAGAGGCATCTGCTCCATAAATTCTATCTCTTTTCTTTCCATTGGTCAAATCTACTTCCATTAAACCCAGTCTAATCGAATTCAAGAAATAGTTATTATGGTCATCCTCACCATCATAGCTCATGTTTATATAGCCCATTCAGGTCTGTGAAGCACTTTACATCTATTATTTCACTTGGGGCCTTAAGGAAACTGTCACCATTTGTAGAAGAGGAAACTGAGGGTCAGAGAAGTCGATATGTGTACAGCTTATGAAGGTCTCAGGTGGAATTTGAATTCAGGAATTAGGATTGTAAGATTATGGAGCCAGAGCTAGAAATATCCTCAGTGATCATCTATTCAAAATCTCCTACTTTTTCAGATGAGGATCCTGGGGATGCCAAGGCCACAGTCAAGGCCATAGATTTGGATGTAGATCTTGCCTTGGCCAAGTCCAGTGTTCTATCCATCATGCTTTCTTCTTCTTCCTCTTTCTCCTGAAAACCAATGGTAGTCATATAGATAAAGATATTTATTATAGATATAGCTAAAATATACAAATGGGGTAGAGTAGCTAGGTGGCATCATAGTACTTAGAGTGCTGGCCCTGAAGTCTTGAAGATTCATCTTTACAAATGCAAATCTTACCTCAGACACTTAGTAGCTGTGTGACCCTGAATAAGTCTCTTAATCCTCTTGACCTTAGTTTCCTCACCTGTAAAATGAGCTGGAGAAGGAAATGGCAAACCACTCCAGTATCTCTGCCAAGAAAACACTAAATGGCATCGTGAAGAGGCAGGCACAAACAAGGGGATGCCCTTCAATTGGAGAATGGCTGAACAAATTGTGGTCTATGTTGGTGATGGAATACTATTGGGATAAAAGGAATAATAAAGTGGAGGAATTCCATGGAGACTGGAATGACCTCCAGGAAGTGATGCAGAACAAAAGGAGCAGAACCAGGAGAACATTGTACACAGAGACTGATACACTGTGGTACAATCAGATGTAACAGACTTCTCCATTAGTGGCATGCAGTGATCCTGAACAACTTGGAGGAGCCTATGAGAAAAACCACTATTCACATCCAGAGGAAACACTGTGGTAGTAAAAACACCAAAGAAAAACAATTGCTTGAATACATGGGTCGAAGGGATATGGCTGGGGATGGAGACTCTAAATGAACATGATGGAATAACAACAGAGAGGGTACCTTTGAGCAGAATATATTGCCCCCCCATCTCCACACACACAGATATCAACAGAGTTATCTACATTTATCCCAAATTACAATGGGGAACATGGGAAAAATATCAAAATCAATATAGTTTATATTTTATTTCTCAGGGAATGGGGAACCATGGCAAATATATCTCCATCCATCCATCCATCCATCCATCCATCCATCCATCTATCCATCTGTCCATCTATCTATCTATCTATCTATCTATCTATCTATCTATCTATCTATCTATCTATCTATCTATCTCTGTCTCTGTCTCTCCCTCCCTCTCCCTCCCTTCCTCCCTCCCTCCCTCCCTCTCTCTCAATCTCTCTCTCTCTCTCTCTCTCTCTCTCTCTCTCTCTCTCTCTCTCTCTCTCTCTCTCTCTCTCTCTCTCAATATATACATACATTATCTGCCTGTCCTGCCACCTGGTACTGTGTTTATGTCTTTGCCTTTACCCTGCTAAATGCTGTTCTAGAATATGGGTCCCATATATAGTAAAATACTTATAGTAGTGCTTTTTGTATTATAAAAAAAAAAAACCCCAACCCAACTCATTTGTTGACTATTACTTGGGGAATGACTAAACAAATTGTAATGGAATATTACTGTATAAAGTCATAAGCTATAACAAGGCAATATTGGAAAACAAACACTGAATTTGAAGACAAGATGGCTTCATGCCTTCCTCTGCTTGGGCCTCCACTTTCTTAACTATGCAATGAAAGGATTAAACTAGGATCTCTCTCGATTTTCTTCCAAGTTTAAATCCAGTGCCTCATGATCGGTGCATGGGAGCTGTCCACCCAGAGTAATGTGAGAAATTTAAGAAGAGAGAGAACTTACAGATGAGTGAGTAGAGAAGGTTTCCTAGAAGAGATAACATCTGAACTGAATTTTGAAGGAAGGGAAGCATTTCAACCAGGAGAGATGGGAAAGAGTAGAACCATTTCATGCATGGGCTAAAATGGATGGCACACAAGAAGGATTAGTACTATGAGATGAAGCTGGAAATGTAGTCTGGAGCTAGATCATAGAGGTCAGTTTTCATTTTATTTGCCAAGCAATAGGGAGCCAAAGCAGATTTTGGGCAGAGTAGCTGCATAGTCACAACACCACAAGTGAAAGCTGGCTCTGTAAAAAAAATGCTAAAAAATTGAGTTGGTAATACCCAAATGTAATAGAATTGAACTATATGAATACAAAGAATATACATATACATAAATGCAAATGAATATAAAGAATATAGAGGAGTATAGGAAGACTTATATGAACTGATGCAAAATGAAGGAGAATAAGGAGAATGAGGAAAACAGTGTACACAATGACTGCCATCATGCAAATGGAAACAACAACTATAAAACCCAACTGATTGCTTATAACCATAATGACCAAACCTGACCTTGAAGAATAGGGAAATTCCCACTTTATTCCTTTTTTTTGCAGAGGTGAGATACAATGAACATGAACTTATATATATCCTGTCAGATTTGGTTGATACATTGCATAGTTTTGCCCTAGTATTTTTTCTTCCTTTTTCTTTATTATTTTTTGTTATAAGGGATGATTTTATGGGTGTGAAAAAAACAAAAGATAACTGATACTTTTTCTTTTAAATCATAAGCAACCCGAAGGGTAATGGAGAGATGCCTGGTAGCCATAAATTGATGATAGGGGCATGTAGGTAACACAGTGGGTGGTGTGCCAGGCCAGTATAAGGAGGACCTGGGTTCAAATCTGGCCTCAAACACTTCCTAGCTGGGTGACTCTGGGCAAGTCATTTAACCCTGATTGCCTAACCCTTACCATTTTTCTATTTTAGAATTGATATTAAGGTTGAAAGAAAGGGTTTAAGAAAAAAATTAGATGGCAGTCTATTTACATCTATGACTGATGGGCATAGAACATCCTTGAGAAAAGATTCAACTTGAAAATAACAATAAAAATAACAATAACTAGCATTTATATAACACCCTAAAATTTGCAAAATACATTACTTCATCTGATTCTCACAACAGTTCTGAGGAAACTGAGGCCAAGAGGGGGTAAGTACCTTGCCCAGGGCCACAAAGCTGGTAAATGACTGAGGAGGGATTAGAACGCAGGTCCCTGATGCCAGCTCACAAGGGTTGGTAGATGGCAGCCTACATGCTGAGAGGATCCCCATGAAACAGTACCAGAAATTCACACAGATTAGACTTCAGGAAAAGATGAATAAGAAATCAGTGGGGTGAATTGTGTGATCTCTACCGGTGCAAGGAGGGCCCATTTCTGCAGCTACTTCTAGGTATCACAGCGTTATTCCTCATCATTTTTATTTAATTCTAAAGGCTTCTTGTTTGCAGCTTTGAATACTAAACAGGACCCTGGAGAACAGAGAAGAGTGTCGTACTTATCAGCATTTACTGTTCCCTCTGAAAAATGTCCTTGAGAGACCCAGTTCAGGGAACCAATTAAACACTGTTTGTTAAAACTCAGGCAAAATATTTAGTGGGCAATTTGAAAACCATTCTTAAGCCAAGAGATGGGGTAGGTATCAGGAGCATGTTCTGATTCATTAAAAAACAACTGCCTGAGATTCCAAAGTGACCTCTATCTACTCCTCATTTGCTCCATTTTCATCTCTTCCATCTCCGGCAATTGCCTTTTTTTAGTGTCAAATAACATCATTAATGGCAAATGCTCATTAAGCACAACAAGTGGGGTGGATCTGATCACATAATCACGGGGCTTCGCTTTGGATGCCCGGAACCTTCCGTCCGCCAATGCTTGGGGGAAGAAGCAACAGCAGCCAACATCTCCTCTTGGTAAATGGTCGAGGTGGAGTTTTCCAGGCAGCTCCTTCTTGGGGAGGGACAGCCTGCCATCCAGGGGCCTGGAAGGACGAGCCTGGCCACTTAGGAGAGTGATGAGAGTAAAACTGAAAACCTAGAGCTGAAAGCTTGACCTGTTGCGGTGGGATTTTCAGGGCCCCCATCTCTGCCCCCAAGCTGTGTACTGGCTGTGATTGGCATCTGTGTGAGAAGGGCTACTGAGCTGTGCATTTGGAAATTGAGCTGAGGAAGCAGGCTCTAATGTGTGCAGAGGGAGTTGCCCTGCAAGTCAGGAAGACTTGAATTCAAATCTGATTCATCAATATTGGGAGTAACAATAGTCAATGGACTCATGATTTCAATGATATAAGAACTCCCAGACAGGGAAATTTTTGTCCATCGATGGGGGAAATCACCTCTTCTGCAATTTGTCATTAAAAAGCACCTTCGCAGGGCAGCTGGGTGGCTCACTAGATTGAGAACCAAGCCTGAATATGGGAGGTCCTGGGTTCAAATGTGGCCTCAGAAACTTCCTAGCCAGGTGACCCTGGGCAAGTCACTTAACCCCCATTGCCTAGCCCTTACTGCTCTTCTGCCTTGGGACCAGTTTGCAGTATTGATTCTGAGATGGAAGGTGAGGGTTTAAAAGAAAAGCAGAAAAGCACCTTAGAATAGTGGTTCTTAAAAGTGTAAGAACTAAAAGTCTCCAGGGAGACTTTAAGGTCAAAACTACTTTCATATAATATCAAGACATTTACATTTCTAATAAAATAAATATACATATATGGTTATGTTCTCCTTGTGCAGAGATCTTCAATAACATTTTAAACCCTCACATTCTGTCTTAGAATCAGTACTGTGTATTGGTTCCAAGGCAGAAGAGTGGTTTGGGCTCAATAATTTTTGAGAGTGCAAAGGGAAGGGTGCCTATGTGACTCTGTGGATAGAAAGCCAGGCTTGGAGATGGGAAGTCCTGGGTTCAAATGTGGCCTCTGATACTTTCTAGCTGTGTGATCCCGGACAAATCTCTTAACTCCACTTGTCGAGCCCTTGCCCTTCTGTCTTGGAGTTGTTACTAAGTCAGAAAATAGGGTGGTTTTTAAACAGTACAAGAGGTCCCGAGACCAAAAAGTTTAAGTACTTTGCCCAGGGCCAGGTGGTCAGCTGGGTATGAAACGATGGCCGATGTGAGACTTGGCATCCAGGCCTGATTTCCAAGCTGACATTCTCTTCATTATGCCATGATACCTCTTAGCTTGGGAAATAGCATAGGTTTTTGAAGAGCTCCTTATACTTTTAAAATCACAGATCTATTCCAAAAAATAGTATAAGAAATTAGAGATCCGGTCCCCTAGTACTGGGCAGTGAAGTGGCACCATTGTGCACAGGATCTGAAGTCAGAAGGACTGCTCTTCAAATCCATCCTCAGACACTAGCTGTGAGACTCTAACCAAGTCACTTAACTCTCTTTGCCTCATCTATAAAATGGGCTGGAAAAGGAAATAGCAAACCACTCCAGTACCAGGAAAACCCCAAATGGGGTCATGAAGAGTCAGACATGACTGAAATGACTGAACAACAAACCCTAGATCTAGGAGGCCATTCATCACAGTCCCAAACTAGGAAGTCTCATGGCCTGGGCAAAAATCAGCTTTTTAAGGCAAATTCAATTTGAGAGGAACAGGGGAAACACAGGAAAAGAGATCTGAGACCTAGCCTTTTAGGGTCTTCATATCAGTGAGACAAGGAAGGTCCTTGAGGCATCACTGAGACTGTCGCTAAAGAGACTCAGACACAGGAAGGGGAGCTTGCAATCTATATTGGTAGCTTTCCATTTTAACTAATGATTCCTGTTAAGTAGCTGCTAAACTCAGTTGTTACCACCTATTAAAGAAGTTCTAGCGCTCTCTCCAAACCCCTCTTGGGGTTTTCTTGGTAAAGATCCTGGAGTGGTTTGCTATTTCTCTCTCCAGCTCATTTTACAGATGAGGAAACTGAGGCAAATAGGTGTCCAGGGTCCCACAGCTAGTGAGTATCTGAGGCAAGACAGGAACTCAGAAAGAGGTGTCTTTGTGACTCCACGGTCAGTGTTCTATCTATGGTGCCACCTAATTGCCCACAGATAGATTGATAAATATAGATACAGATTTTTTTTTAAATGCGGAAACTGAAGCAAACAGGGTTAAGGGACTTGCCTAGGATCTCATGACCTTCTTCAAGCCCAGAGTATAGAGCATATACACTATGCTACCTAGCTGGCCTCAGCTGTTATTTATTGTTCATTAAAATGCATGGTCTGTTTGAGTATTTTTTCTTTTACTTATTAAGTCAGTGGTCAGAGTTTAAATGTTAGATGTGAAATTCTAGTTTGGGTATTGGCTTCCATGGGAACCAAACTTCACATGTCATAATCAGGGAACTAGAATTCATTGAAATATAGCAATTTCTTCCTTTTATTTTTTTAAACCCTCACTTTCGATCATACAATAAATACTGTGTATTAGTTCCAAGGCAGAAGAACAGTAAGGGTGAGGCAATGGGGGTTAAGTGACTTGCCCAGGGTCACACAGCTGGGAAGTGTCTGAGGCCAGATTTAAATTCAGGATCTCCCATCTCTGGGCCTGGCTTTCCATCCACTGTGTCGCCCAGCTGTTCCCAAAATATAGCCATTTCAAAGGAACTGGTATTAGCCAGTGGGTGGGTTCTAAGAGCTGAATTCTAATCGATAGCTTCACAAAATATACATGCCCCTAGACAACAAGTGATGCTGCTCCGTACTAGGAAGCAAGAGAATTACTGGATGCTTCTACCTCACTGCCAGGGTAAATCTAGAACTCCCCGGAGAATCTCAGCCCTTTCTTCTGAGAAGCCATCAATGCCACCTGGTGGCCAAATACTATACTTATTTGGGTATCGGCCACATCTTTCTCAGAAATGAGAAGGTCGTTGAGGGAGATGATGATGCCATAGTTCAGCTTTGTAGCACCTGACACATTCTTTGATCCAGGCCAAAGATTTCATTACCATGGAGAATTCCTAGGGAGAAAATGGCTTTTTTTCAATGCAGATTGTCAATCATTCTGCAATTTATCTGTAGTTGGAGGACTGGACAATGAGGATCCTGTCCTTGAAGGACATTCAATATACTCTGCCTACCATCAAGCCACACAGAGGCCTGGTGAACCTACTTGCAGAAATTGTCTTGGTGGTACATTTTCCCTCCATGATTCACTGTGTGCTGGTTTCCAGTGACCATTTTCTGCCAGTTTACTGCATGATGACACAACTTTTCAATGGGCTGCTCCAGTAGTGAAACTCTTCCTCTTTTCCCAGGAAGCTTATGAGGACAAAGAAGAAACTCTATGAACTTCTCTGTAGAGTTATAAGTAAATAGCAGCTTATTGCAGGTATCCCTTCTCATCACTCAGTGGCCATGTGCCCACAAACACATGACCGATTCTATCTTTGTTGTGTTTATCCCTTCCTAATCTTGGGCCAATGGGCATTGGAGATGGAATGGACCAGGTTATGACCTGGAGAACTTCAGAAGATCAGAAATCACCAGGTGTCCAGCAATTGGAGTCCATAGCAGACTTGCAAAAAACAACACATGAAAGTTTAATGTTTTACAATTTTTAAATATTGACATATTTCATCAAAGTTCACCACATTGGTCGGTATACTGCTCTAGTCGATTTTCAAAGTTGTATGGACTTTCCTCAACCATTGCTCAGTGACTGAAAGAACTGCATTTGTGATTCCAGCTGTAAGGCCATCCACACAGTGAACTTTTGATGCACACACAATAGTTGTGATGTGACCTCTCCAGGCCACAAAGAAAAGCCTTTTGGAGTTAAATCAGGTGACCCAGGTGGCCAAACAAGGGGACCTCCTCTACTGTCTTGCACAAAATGCATAATGACACAGTGACCCAAGGTTCAGGGAATAGACTATAGGCCCTGTAGTAAGGAAGTCTTGAATTCAAATCTAACCTCCAACAATTACCAACTTTGTGACCCTAGACATGCCACTTAACCCTTGCCTCAATTTCCTCATCTGTGAGGTGGAGACAATAATAGGAACTACCTCCTAAGGTTATTGTGAGAATCAGATGATACACTAATTGTAAAAGTGCTTAGCAATGGGGGCAACTAGGTGACTCAGACCTAGAGATGGGAGTTTCTGGGTTCAAATGTGGCCTTGGATACTTCCTGGCTATGTGACCCTGGGCAAATCACTTAACCACCATTGCCTTGCCCTTACCTTTCTTCTGATTTGGAACCAATATGCAGTATTGATTCTAAGATAGAAGGTGAGGGTTTAAAGGAAATGAACTGGAAAAGGAAATGGCAAACCTCTCTAATTTCTTTACTAAGAAAACCTCAAATGGTGCCACAAAGAGTTGGATACAACTGAAATGACTAAACAAACTGCAATGGTCCTAACAAGATATGTTAGTGTAGTGGCAAGCAACTTAATCTCTGTCTGGCTTAGTTTCCTCATCTGTAAAATAACTAGAGAAAGAAATAGAGGGAAACCTCTCTACATCTTTACCAAGAAAACCTCAAATGGGGTCCAGAAGAGTCAGACACAACTGAAAACAATTAAACAACAAATGATGGAGCAAATAACACTTACCTCCCACAGGATTGTTGTGAAGATAATTGAGATCAGTTTTTCATGGAGTGCCTTGTAAACAAACCTTGAAGAGTTCCATTAGTGTTAGCTCTTATTAGAAGTACCACATGCTCCATTCTTGAGGCATCTTATCTTTATTGAAATGATGTGAAAAAGTGACCAACAGGACAGCAGACAAACAAAAGGACATTTGCATCACTGACAAGGAAAACACATCTGGAATAATGGTGCATCTAGATTAGTTGCCAGTCCTTTGTTAAATGGAAAGGATGGGGCATATTACTGAAGATTGTTTTTGAAAGCCTGCTGGTTCCCTCTGATTATTCTCATTGAAGAAGCCTTCAATCCGTATATCAATAACTCTTCTAAAGATTTTGTATAAACAGTAGATTAGGCATAAAGATAACTAGCAATCAGTCACCTTGTTTCTGAATTTATAAAGTCTGAAACTTTTTCATCCCTTTATACTTCCCCTCCTCCAGAGCCCTTGTATATCAGTCCCTCTGTGGCCTCCCCATTGTGCTGATCTAGCAATGATGTCTTCTGTGTACACTTGGGTAATCTTGGCCCAGTATAGTTCTTTCCCCCAACTTTGAGGTTGGGATATGAGTTTAGTTGGAGGCTATTGTAATAAGTTAGAGCCCTGTGGGGAACTGATGTCATACCTGAGATCCTGCAGGTTATGACGAAGGCAGGATTTAAACTGGGTCCTGTGATTCCAAACCCAGTACCATATTGTCTCTAGTTTGGAACAGTGTCTGGGAAGTGTTTGGGGCCAGATTTGAATCAAGGATCTCCCATTTCTATGCCTGGCTCTCACTTCACTGAGCCATCTAGCTTCCTGTAATATAAATATTGTTTGATTCATTCATTTCAGACTCCTTATGACCCCATTCAGAGTTTTCTTGACAAAGATACTGAAGTGGTTTGCCATTTCCTTCTCTGGCTCAATTTACAGATGAGGAAACTGAAGCTAACAGAATTAAGTGACTTGCCCAGGGTCACACAACTAGCAAGTGTCTGATATCATATTTGAATGAGAGATGAATTTTCCTGATTTCAGGTCCAGCACTCCATCCCCTGCATTACCAAGCTGCCCATTCTAAACTTGTTCTGTGTCGTATGCTAGCCTTAATATGTCATATGTAGCTTTCACAAAATTCTCCCCAAAATTCTCATTTAATTTCTTAAGTAGAAGCACAATATATTGAAACCACAATGGGAAAAATCATTCTGGGAAGGAATACCTATATGTGAATTATTCAAAGTCTTTAAGAGTTGATATAGCAGGGGCAGCTAGGTGGTTCAGAAATCCAGTCCTGGAGATAGGAGGTCCTGGGTTCAAATTTGAACTCAGACACTTACTAGCTGTGTGCACCTGGGCAAGTCACTTAACCAACATTGTTTAACTCTTCTGCCTTCGAACCAATACATAGTATCAATTCTAAGACAGGAAGTAAAGGTTATTTTAAAAAGAAGTTGAGATGGCAGGAAAGGTATTCACCTTACAAAGAAGCTGGTGATGAGGTTCTCATCAGTCCTGGGATGACAGAAATTCACTCCATCACTAGGTCTATATTAATGCCTTCCAGCTGAACCCACAGGCAGTGCTTAATTACTGTTAGCCAAATGTACCATTTCCACTTCTTGAGTTGGAATATCTGTCACACCAACCCTCCCTCGGCTCATGCACACAGTCAAAGTCAATAGCCTTTGCCACAAACCCATCTATCACCAATTGCTCTTGCTCCAAGCAGTTGGTCAAACAGCTATCTTGAAAGCCATACAAAAGGACCCGCCACACCAAAGGCCAGTTGCCTTTATTGCCACTCCTGTGCTTGTTAGATAGGAAAGGTAATTCCCAAGAAGTGGGCAATGGATTCTAAAACACAGAGTTTGTCTCAAGAGCGCTGTTGGGACCCTTTGAGCCCATCGGCCCCTCAGCACAGGCAGAAGAGGCCAGCTTTGCTAGAAAGAGGTCAGCTCCCTTTTCTCCGGGCTGGTCCGGTCCAATATCCTCCTCTCCTTAAGCCGATTCAGGATGGAGGGCTTTAAGTTGCATGTCCCCTGCAGTCACGGGCTTTGCTTTGTGC
Source organism: Monodelphis domestica (assembly GCF_027887165.1). NCBI lineage: Eukaryota > Metazoa > Chordata > Mammalia > Didelphimorphia > Didelphidae > Monodelphis > Monodelphis domestica. The sequence goes on from NC_077231.1 coordinate 77,509,179, forward strand.
AGTACCGTTGTCTTTGAGCCTAGTGAAGTCCATTATACTGCAGAGCTGGCCTGGTTCCAAAGAAAGACTCGCTCTGGGACCAAGACTCTGGTGCCTTCTGTTTGTGCGCCCACCGAGTCTGCTCCAAATGTATTTGCTGATGGAAGAGAACAAATCGAAGCTTCGGAATTACACTCATTATCCTAAGAATTGTTCTTCTCACCTTGAGTTAGCTAATTAATGAGGTCATAGATAATCATCATCATCATCATCATAACTAACACTGAAGTGCTTGAAGATTGTGTAGACTACTTTACATACATAATCATTCTTCTTCTTCTTTTAAACCCTCACCTTCTGTCTTAGAATCAGTGCTGTGTATTGGTTCCAAGGCAGAAGGGTCTTAAGGGCTGGGCGATGGGGGTTAAGTGACTTGCCCAGGGTCACACAGGTAGGAAGTGTCTGAGACAAGATTTGAACCCAAGACCTCCTGTCTCCAAGCCTAACTCTCTATCCACTGAGTCACCCCAACTGCCCCTTATACTTTTATTTTGAGCAATACCGAATTTAGAGTGCTCTCCCCTTCTCTTGCGCTCTCTCCATGTACATATAAATACATACCATAATTCCTTCCTTCTGCATGGTTTTGCAGTGGAAGGAGGCAGGAGGGAAGGGGGTTGGCACCCAGTTCAAACTTTGGAATGTATCCCCTGAGGATATGAAGCCCTACTACATTTACATATATAAATGGGTGTGTGTAGGGTAAAAAAACCCATTATGTATATATAGAAGGGCAAAAATACATCTAAGACACACACATCAATTTCATTTGCTTCTCCCAGTAAGTTGGTGAGGTGGGGGGCTATTATTCCCCCCCCAAATATAGGAGAGTTTTAGTTAGCAACAATGAATCACAGAAAGATTGTCTCTGAATCCAGAGAATTGCTCCCCCTGGGACTTGCAGGAATGACCTGGAGAAGGGATCAGACTGCAGAGAGGGGACAGGGTTCCTGCCTCCACATGGTTCTCTTTACTCTGTTGCCTTTTTGTGTCTCTTCTAGCTCCCCTGCTCTCCCCTGCTGCCCGTCTCTCCATTGGAGGTAAGGGTTGTGGATCTTCTCCACACCTTAGTTCCTAACATTGTTACTGGCCCTCTCACCTCTGACCTGCTCCCCACTGTTCATCACTGCTTCTTGCCATTTAAGTCTCCTTTGACAGATGGATAAGAGCAATTATTATCCCCATTTTATAGATCAACAAACTAAGGCTGTAGAAGGGTAAATGACTTGTCTCATGTCCCACAGGATTCAAATCCAGATCTTCCTGGGCTTCTAAAGCCCTATCTAGTGCATCAAAAATGTCTCATACTTACTTCCCAGGCAAAATAAGCCACCGAAACCCCAGAGAATGGCTGAACCAGATTAAGTTGTGATTGAACACAAATAAACAAAAATATAATTCAACACAATTTGTAAGTTAACGTGGGCCCTCAGAGATCCAATTCTTTTTGAGTTTGCCTTTTGTTGTCTAGTCATATTCAGTCCTTTTTGAATTTACTTGGCAAAAATACTGGAGTGGTTTGCCTTTCCTTCTCCAGCTCATTTTGCAAATGAGGAAACTGAGGCAAACAGGGTTAAGTGACTTGCTCAGGATCACAAAATTAGTAAGTGTCTGATGCTGGATTTGAACTCTGAGGCTTGGTACTGTATCCATAGTGCCACATGGCTGCCCTTGTTCAGTCTTTATTTGGGTTTGACAGCCCCGTACTAAATGATCTGGCAAGATATTTCATTTTTAGGCATACAGCTTTTCCGCTCTCCCTAGTGCAGTTTCCCATCTTGAACCATATAATAAGAGGTACCATTTTTACTTAAGGACAAATCAAGAATTCTGGAAGGGGGGGGGGGCACCTAGAGGCCTCAGTGGATCAAGAGCCCCGCCTAGAGCCTGGAGGTCCCAGGGTCAAGTGTGGCCTCAGACACTTCCCAGCTGTGTGACCCTGGGCAAGTCACTTCACCCCCACTGCCTAGCCCTTACCACTCTTCTGCCTTGGAACCAATATACTGTATTGACTCTAAGGCAGAAGGTGAGAATTTTTATAAAAACAAAGGAATTCTGGAAGATAATATTATCATGGGCTTCCACGCCTCTCAGAAGTAATCAGAGGATAACAGGTAGACAGACGCATCCAAAGACCTTGAGTTAGCCGTCTACAAGGGGCAGTGTGACCGCCAGTCTGTTCTGCAGCCCTAGTCAGTAACCAGCACTGTGGATTGATCAATGGACTGGTGAAGATGAAATTCATGTGCCAGTCTACACTGCCCCACTCAGGCCATGGCTCTCCATTGCCTGGCCAATAAAGCCTACATGTCTGATCCTCTTATTTCAAAGTTGCCCCCAGTTGTATTCCAATCAAACTCATCATCATTATATCAGTCCCCTTAATATATTCTGCCTTTTAGGAGACCTGGACACCATTCTCTTCCAGATTCCTCCTTGGTTCATCCCATTTTCCTTACTGGAAATGGCTTTTCTCTCTTTAAGATTCATTCCCCTCTCCCAAACTCCAGATGCCACCTCCTCTAGAAAGCCTTCCTTGCTTTACTTCCTTCTCCAAGTGAAAATGGACTCATGCTCCTTAAATTTCCTCCCCCTCTACCTGATACTCATTTCCCTCTCCCTTGTAGGGTAGGCATCTGGGTAATCCATAATGATGATCACATTTTTAAAATTTTTGCTGGAGTCGTGATTTTATCAGTGTAGGGAACTTCCTGGTGAAGAAAGAACTTTATCTAAGGTAGAGCAACACCTTCCTGGGATAGTAAAGCTTTAGAGAATTGCCCGGGGGCATTGAGAGGTTAAAAGACTTGCCCAGGACCATACAGTTAGTATGTGTCAGAGTCTTCCGGAGTCAGTCTCTATCAATCACACTACACTGCTTCTCCTAACTGGTGTTTCTTTAGTTTTAAAATTTGCTAAGCACCCAACATGTGTATCCAGGGGTATCAAAGAGCTGCCCTGCCCTGCTTCTGGCTGGGCTATGAATATGTGGGCTAGTTCAGGGTTCGGGTGCTTTAGGGATGATGTACGCTTGGTACTATATGAGTCAGTGCTGAACGTCTCAGATACTCCAAAATGAAGCACTCCCCTTACTGACCACTGAGTAGGGAAAGCCAGTGACTCAGTGGATCTTTAAAAGGGAGTGAAGCCACACATTGTTTGTCCAGTCACTGGAGTCATGTCTGACTTTGTCTTTTTTTTTTTAAACCAGAAAGGATCATATTTTGTTGCTGTTGAGTCATTTCAGTCCTGTCTGACTCTTCATGACCCCATTTTTGTGGTTTTCTGGGCAAAGATATTAGAGTGATTTTCCAGTTCCTTCTCCAACTCATTTTACAGATAAGGAAACTGAGGCAAACTGAGTTAAGTGATTTTTCCCAGGGTCACATAGCCAGTAAATGTCTGAGTTCAGATTTGAACTCATGAAGATGAGTCTTCCTGACTCCACCCCAATGCTCCATTCACTGTGACATCTAGCTACCTAAAACACAGATCCCTAGGCTTCCATTATGTTCCAAACACTGGAGCCTCTCAACCTCTTCCAACTAGAATTTGGGGAGAAGGGCACAGATCAACTCATACCCCGTGCCCCCTTTTCCCCCACCCCAAGCTACCATGCAGCCATAGGCATATGGCGGCTAACACACATGCCCTTCCTGGGGAAATCAGAACTCTGTCTACATCTGCTATTTTGTGGATCTTTCCCTAGAAGAGTTGACAAAACACCCTCATGATGGATGTGTCCAGATTTGGAAGTGACTTTGTGAGTTCTACAAGTCCATTGGTCCTAGGTCCACTGGGTAGAGATGACTTAGGAGAAAATGGCCACCAAGAGGAGGAGCCCAAAGGCAGCCTTTCTGGACACTAAGTAGATCTGGAATTTGAAGGGTCAATGCAGAGCTGAGGTGAAATGTAACAATCACTCTTCAGTAGTTTTTTGTTTTTGTTTTTAACCTTTACCTTTTATCTTAGTATCAATTCTATGACAGAAGAGCGGGAAAAGCTAAACATCTGGGGTTAAGTGACTTACCCAGGGTCACCCATCTAGGAAGTGTCTGAGATCAAATTTCATCTCTGGGCTTGGCACTCTATCAAGACTCTAGTGTTCTTTCTTACCCTTAAGAGATCCGAGGCTCCCATCTCTGCCATTGGCATAAGCTCCCCATTCATTGTGTTCCCCCAGTTTTAGAGATCCAACAAGCCCAGCTTTACTTAACCACTTAATAGTCAGATTAGCTTAAATAACAAAATAGTCTCCTCAGAGGTCTGCCAAAAAGCCAAATATACAAATATTTTTTCCCAGTTCTTTGGAGGAATCTCCAGGTTGGGGCTAAGAATTAGGTACATAGCTAAACTCAATTCCTATCTAGCATTAGCCCCATGAAATTCCAAGTCCAAAACACCTCCAGACCTTGAGTTTGAGGTTTAAGGACCAGAGCTTCTCAGAACTTCCTTGCTGGGCTGACTGTATCATCCAGCCTGGAATCGTGGGTCCTAAGGTCTATATGGTTCAAGTTCCCAGGTCAGGGACTTTGCTTCCTGGCCTTTGAATTGAAAAGAATAAATAAAGGAGCAGGGTGGCTCAGTGGATTGAGAGCCAGACCCAGAGACTGGAGGAGGTCCTGGTTTCAAATCTGGACTCAGACACTTCCCAGCTGTGTGACCCTGGGTGAGTCACTTAACCCCCATTGCCTTGCCCTTACCAAGGCAGAGGCCTTGTAGCCAATACACAGTATTTATTCTAAGACAGAAGGTAAGGGTTTCAAGGAAGAAAAGAAAAGAAAAAAAGAAAAGAGAAAAGAAAAGAGAGGAAAGGAAAAGGAAAGAAAAAAGAGGAAAGAAAAGAAAAGGAAGAAAAGAATAAACAAAATAAGACCCAAGCCCATTTCTCAGGGTCAGAGGGGCTAAGAGGAAGGAGAGGGCTGTCCTTTCCCTATTCAACTTACTGAATAGTGCCCCTGTTCGGAGTAAATACAGTCCTTTAACCCTTAACATCACCAGAAAGAAAAGAACATGAACGTTATTCAGGTAGATTAAAAGATGCAGGTCCTGCCAGCTATGAAGCCAATGGAAAAAGGCTTCTTCCAGCCCCCTGATAGGCCAATCAGAATATCTCTTCCCCAAAGCAGGCCTCTGGCATCTCTTACATGAATCTCTAGCTTGGGTGATCTGGGAAATGGCAGCGCCTTTTAAAACATTCCCATTAGTGTATGCTTGTGAGGGTTTCATGGCTGGCTCATACCTGATTTAAGTTGCACATTTAGTACCCTTCTGCCCACTCCCGATCCCCAGTTTGGGGGAAACTCTAGGCATGAGTCAGCTTTAAGTAATTAAGCTTGCAGTAATTTTTTCCTGGGTACCAGCGGTGTCAAGGAGTCAAATGTATAGAGTCAAACAATCTAAGAAAAGGATCTCCTTAGAAATAAGTCCCTCCCAAGACTCAGTGAGTCTGACTGTATCTATGAGTTCAGAGTTAAAAAGTACCCTTGGTGAGGAGGGAGTCGGTACAATATCCCAGCCACTGGAGCCTGGAGGCAGTTATTAAATAGCTAGACATATATGATCTCGCTGGAACTTCTGGACACCCTTGTGAGGCTGTTGACCTACATTTCTGGTAGTATCTTCCCCTGGAATTACCTTGTGTTTGTTGTGTTTGCATGCACACATATGTGTTTGTGGGCATACACACAGACCATTCATCTCCTCTGATCTAATGTTGAGGACAGAAACAGTCTTTGTATGACATCTGGCACGTAGTAGGTGCTTAATAAATGTTTATTGAGTGACTTTACAACTGAGAGAAAATTGAGATTCAGCAATTGTGCTCATTGCCACAAAGCTAGTAAGGCTGAGAGGCGGTATCTGAATTCTGGTCTTTTTGACACCAAGCTCAGCACTTTCTCTATCATAGCGTGCTTGCCCTTCTTCCCCTCTCCTAACGTTGTGAGCTCTGAGCCTGATCCCACATTCCTAGTGCCTAGATCATGGTGGGAGAACTGGACCCGGAATTTCATTGGCATGAAGAACCCCCATGGAGGATCTCCTTCTACCGAAGCCATCAGCACCTCCTCTGCACCAAGAAGAGGCTTGCCCAGGATCATACCACTAGTGTGTGTAAGAGGTGGAAACTGATCCCAGCTTGTCCTAACTCTTAGGCTGGTGCTCTTTCCATGGACCATCCTGCCCCTCTGCCTTGAGCACAGTGGATGCTTAACAGAGGCCTTTTGTTGACACGTCCTTAAGAGATGGAGTTTTTCAACATCTGGCCTCCTTGGCAGCTCCCCATAAGATGATGCACTGATTGACAAGGACCGCAGAACAAGTATCCAAAGCATCCAAATGCCCTTTGGGTGAGGGACTAACCTCTTCTCGTAGAAAATAGCATTCCTGGACCCTGCACAGAGAACACATATGGCTTCCTTGACCAATGTTATCCAAGTAATTGATGTGTCATTAAATGGAATCCCTTGACAGAAGCCTGGAAGACAGCCAGTGCACCTGCTGTATTGGCTACATCCTAGCAGGGGTGGGTTTTGATGTGTGAAAGATAAACACTCAACTTGCATATTTTGTTGTTGTTATTGTTGTTGAATCATGTCTAACTCTGCAGGACCCCAAGGACACTGTCCATGGTATTTTATTGGTATGGTTTGCCATTTCCTTCTCTAGTGGGTTCCCATTTTATAGATGAGGAACTTTGGCAAATAGAGGTCGTGAGTCACCCAGAATCACATAGCTAGCTTCTGAGATCAGATTTGAACTCAGATCTTCCTGACTCTAGACTCAATGCTCTAGTGATCAATTTGGCAGCTTCATGTACTAAAATTGGAATGATACAGAGAAGATTAGCAAGACCCCTGTGCAAGGATGACAGGCCCAGTGTTCTATCTGCTGCCCCACCTAACTGCCCCTAGCTTGCATATAGTGAATATCAGAGGCACAGAATCTCAAAAATGGGGAAAGAACTTCCATTCCTGTAACATAAGAATCCAGTCTGCATCACACTGAATAAATGCCAACAGACCTGGTTTCAAATCCTACTGTTGATTCTCTTTACCTGTGTGACCTTGGGATTGTCATGTGACCTTTGTAGACCTTACTTTCTTCAACTTTAAAATGAACGGGTTAAAATAGATTGCCTCTGAATTCTTTTTGAACTCTAGATCTGGTGAGGGAAATCCCAGTTCTTCCAGAGGAAGCCCATTCCATTTTTTTGTATCATTCTAAGGGTTAGGAAGTTTTTCCTGACATGAAATCTTAATTTGCCTCTTTGCAGCTTTCAGCCCTTCTCTGCCCTCTGGGGCTGAATGTTATCTGTCTTTCCTTTCAAAGAAGACCAATGACATCACAGAGTGACTTCTTGTCTTGTTCATCAATTGGATTGAAGTGAGGCATCATTGCGCAAAGTCATTGACCTCAGTTTCTTTTTCAGAATCATCCCAACCAGTGGCAAGACAAAAGGCAGGTCAACTGATGATGGCCCAGGATTCAGTGGATGGATTTGGCATCTTCAATGTTCAACCAGACTCCAAGGGCTCCACAATACTTGCTTCTGCCACCTTAATGGCCATTGGAATGAATTGGTCCCATCAACCCATTCTATTGGATGGAAGTCTTCACATGCTTGTGGCAGAAGGACTAAAAAGAATGAATCTAACTGCTCACTCTCCCTTGATAATCCTTCAAATACTTGGAAGATCCCTGGCAAGTCTCTGATAAATCATTTCCCTCCAGGCTAAATGTCCCAGGTTCCTTCAGCTAATTCTCACCTGGGAGCTTCTCCAAACTCATCATCATCCTCGGTTCAAGTATAGTTTGTCAACATTCATTTCTAAAATGTGGCACCCAGTATTAAAGAAAAAAATGTGAAGATGGGGGGGCCTAGCAGTACCAGATCTTAAACTGTACTATAAAGCAGTGGTCATCAAAACAATATGGTACTGGCTAAGAGACAGAAGGGAGGATCAGTGGAATAGACTTGGGGTAAATGTCCTCAGCAAGATAGTGTACAATAAACTCAAAGATTCCAGCTTTGGGGACAAAACCCCACTATTTGACAAAAAAAAACTGCTGGGAAAATTGGAAAATGGTATGGGAGAGATTAAGTTTAGATCAATATCTCACACCCTAAATCAAGATAAATTCAGAATGGGAAAATGACTTAAATATAAAGAAGGAAACTATAAGTAAATTAGAGGAACATAGAATAGTATACCTGTAAGGTCTATGAGAAAGGAAAGAATTTAAGACCAAGCAGAGATAGAGAATATTACAAAATGTAAAATGAATAATTTTGATTATATTAAATTAAAAAGGTTTTGTACAAACAAAACCAATGCAACCAAAATTAGAAGGGAAGCAACTAATTGGGAAAAATCTTTATAACAAAAACCTCTGACAAAGGTCTAATTTCTCAAATTTATAAGGAGCTAAATCAATTGTACAAAAAATCAAGGCATTCCCCAATTAATAAATGGGCAAGGGACACAAATAAGCAGTTTTCAAATAAAGAAATCAAAACTATCAATAAACACATGAAAAAGTGTTCTAAATCTCTCAAAATTAGAGAAATACAAATCAAATCAGCTCACACCTGTTATATTGACCAATATGACAGCAAAGGAAAGTAATAAATGTTGGAGGGGATGTGGCAAAATTGGGACATTAACGCATTGCTGGTGGAGTTGTAATTTGATCCAACCATTCTGGAAGGCAATTTGGAACTATGCCCAAAGGACTTTAAAACACTGCTTTCCCTTTGATCCAGCCATACCACTGCTGGGTTTGTACCCCAAAGGGATAATAAGGAAAAATACTTTTACAAAAATATTTATAGCCTCAGTCTTTATGGTAGCAAAAAATTGGAAAATGAGGAGGTATCCATTGATTGGGGAATGACTGAAAAATTGTGGTATCTGAAAAAAATGTGGTGATGGAATACTATTGTGCTGAAAGGAATGATGAACTGGAGGATTTCTATGTGAACTGGAAAGACCTCCAGGACATGATGCAGAGTGAAAGGAGTGGAACCAGAAAAATGCTGTACACAGAGACTTGATACACTGTGGTACAATCAAATGTAATGGACTTCTCCATTAGTGGCAATGCAATGATCCAGGACAATTCTGAGGGGCTTATGAGAAAGATGCTATCCATATCCAGAGGAAGAACTATGGGAGTAGAAACACAGAAGAAAAACAACTGCTTGATCACATGGGTCGATGGGGATATGACTGTGGATGTAGACTCTAAATGATCATTCTACTGCAAATATTAATAATATGGAAATATGTCTTGATCAATGACACATGTAAAACCCAGTAGAATTGCACATCAGCTACAGAAGTGGGGAGGGAAGAGAGAAGGGAAAGAACAGGAATCATGTAACCATGGAAAAATATTCTAAACAAAATAAATAAATAAATAAAGTTTAAAGGGGGGAAACAAACAAACAAACAAAAAAATAAATAAAATATGGCACCCAGGACTGAACTCCAGATGAGGTATGGACTGTACAGCCAGACTCTATTTCCAAGCATAGAAATCTCTAACTAGAGAGGATCCTATGAGGCTATCAAGACTAACCTCTGGGGGCAGCTGGGTAGCTCAGTGGATTGAGAGTCAGACCTAGAGAATGGGAGGTCCTAGGTTCAAATCTGGCCTCAGACACTTCCTAGCTGTGTGACCCTGGGCAAGTCACTTGACCCCCATTGCCTAGCCCTTACCACTCTTCTGCCTTGGAGCCAATACACAGTATTGACTCCAAGACAGAAGGTAAGGGTTTAAAAAAAAAAAAGACTAACCTCCCCCTTAACAAGCCCAATCAACCTTATTGACTACAAAAGACCCAATGAGTGATTGATTAGCTACTCTGCTTGAAGTCCTTTTATATTAAGCAACCCACTACAACTTCAGGCAGGTTGTCAGTATCATCTCCATCATACTATTGAGCAGGGCCTACGGTTTGGAAGTTTTCCTTTCATATAACAGAAATGTACTGATCTGTAATTTCTACTCATTGGCTCCTAAGTTTTTCCTCTTGGGCAGGCAGAACAAATTGAGTACCCCAGTGGATAGAATGCCAGGGCTGGAGTCAAAAAAACTCATCTCTAGTTCAAATCTGGCCTCGGATACTTACTACCTATGTAATCCTAGTCAAGTCCCTTAACTGTATTTGCCTCAGTTTTCTCATGTGGAAAATGAGCTAGAAAAGGAAAACTACTCCAGTATTTTTGCCAAGAAAACAATAAATGGGGTCACAAAGAGTTGGACAAAACTGAAAAATGACTAAACAATGACAACAACAACAACTTCAGCCTTTAAACATCCCAAAACAACAGTCATGTACCCCACCACCAAATTTACCCTTCTCCAGGATAAACATCTTCTCTAGACACGCTTCTTCTCTTAATGTGGTAGCTTTCTTGCCTGGAATATCACACTGTTGAACTCCCAAGTCATCTTGTGGTTCATCAAAATTCCCAGATATTTCTAAAGCAAATTGTTATCTAGTCATGTCAATTCTCCCCCTCACCACTATCATCATACATATATTTTTAAATTTGTAAATTCATCTTTTAAACCCATAAAATCTTTCTGTTTTACTAACAACTCTAAGAGACAAGGGCAAGGGTTAGGTAAATGGGTTTCCAAGTGACTTGCCAGGACCACACAGTTAGAAAGTATCTAAGACCAGATTTGAACCTAGAACCTCCTTACTGCAGGCCTGGCTCTCTATCCTCTGTGCCACCTCTGTGTCATTGGGACGAGCAGTTAGATGGCTCAGTGGATAGAGACAGACCTAGAGAGGGGAGGTCCTAGGTTCAAATATGGTCTTAGATGCTTCCCAGCTGTGTGACCCTGGGCAAGTCACTCAATTCCCAATTGCTTAGCCCTTACTGCTCTTCTGCCTTGGAACCAATACACAGTATCAGTCCTTAAGTGGAAGATAAAGGTTTGAAAAAAAATCCATCTAGAGATATATAGGTCAACACACAATAAAACAAGTTCACATGAATGTCAATGGACATAGAGCAAGATGGTAGGAGCAGTAGGGGGGGGAGGGAACAAGAGCCCTTTGCCAGTGGGAGCTGAGCTGCTTGTACTTGGAGCAGGTACCTGGCACAAAAAGCTCTGGGTCTAAGTTGGCTTCTCTTGCCTCCTTCACAGTAAAGGCCTGGAATGAATTCCTGGTCATCGGTGCCCCAGTCTGGCATTTCCACAAGACAATGATTAGGTTGTGAGTTGATCTGCATCTACAAAGCCATTGGACTGTTTCGGCCCCTTGTTTGACAGATGGAAGGAGAATCCATTTCATCCTTCAGAAATTCAGCTGTCACTCTCTACATGGACTGACCAAAATGACAATTTCCCAGCTTGGCTGCCCCTGGTCAATCCCTACAAGTCTGCTGATGCAGGCTGTTCTCAGAAAAAGCATGCTTGCTATTCCATGCGAACAGGGCACAGTACTATGACAATCTAACCGGGCCAGATGGGCAAAGGGAGAATTGGAACTTTTGTTGTTCTTTTTGGAGTTATCAGGAAATGTCCCAGGGGGAGGGCAGTGCTTTAGGTCTTTGCAAAGAGAGCTTTATCTAATTCCTTTCTACCAGGACCCAGAGCTCATGTGCAATTCAAAGAAATGCTCAATGTTGCAGAAAGAGGTATTAGACTAGCTCTGTAAAAGAATCAGAGCTGCAAAAGCTCAGAGCTATGAGGGACCTCGGCAGATCTTCTGGCCCAATCTGTAATCAAACAGGAATGCTCTCTACAACATCCCAACAAATAGCCATTTGTAGAGCTGGAACTAGGGTTGGGCATCCAGGATTCTGTGCCAAGGCACCAAAATAGTTCTGTGTGTTTCCTCTCTGCTTTGTTCTTCGCTTCTCTTTCCTTGATATTCCCATCCCCCCAAGACCTCTTTTAGGATTTGAGGACCATCAGTTGTGCCAGAATCAAAGTGAACCATGTTGTCTGGAAAATCATCACTCCCTCTCTTTGCATGATGACATCAAGAATGGAGTAGCTTCTGTGCTTCTGGATCAGCTTCTTCTGTTCAAGTGAATTGTCCTAGGGCCATATTGGTGATCCACTCCATTCCCCCTCTCCAGAGTGCCCAAGGACATTTTCACATGCCCTGCCCCTTTTCCCAGCAGCACGATTCCAGCACTTCTTCCCTCTCCTGTCTGGAGTAATGTAGGAGGCTTATAGGTAGCTTGCGTGTGCAGTTTGGGCATGTAATCTCTAAAAGGTTCACCAACACTGCCCTAGGGCATTTACCCACCACAGTAGGGTTTCCTAGTCATAACTGTGGTCATCTAGGTCTTCCTCAAAAACATCCAGCCCACTACCTCCCTAGGCAATCCATTCAACTGTTAGTTAACACTAACGAATAGGAAAACTTTCCATATTACTAGTGTGTTCAGCAAGTTCTTGTGGCAGGGAGACAAATGAATAATAATAGGTAATTAGGTGTGGTGACACAGTGCATGTCAGTCAACCAAATTTTTATTTTTATTTATTTATTTTTAAAAACTGATATCTTCCACCTTAGAATCAATACTGTGTATTGGTTCCAAGGCAGAAAAATTATAAGGGCTAGGCAATGGGGGTTAAGTGACTTTGCCCAGGATCACACAGCTAGGAAGTATCTGAGGCCAGATTTGAACCCAGCATCTTCCATGTCTAGGTGGCTCTTAATCCACTGAGCAACCCAGCTACTCCCACTCAACATTTTTAAATAACTGCCATATGACCAAGCATGATGATAGTTGTTCTGGATACACAGACTGAAGCTATACCTGCCCTCAAGGGACTTACATTCTATCAAGAAAGACACAATGTTTAGACATTATCCAACCCATCAGTCAACAAGTATATTACATGCCTTCTATGTGCCAAATATTGTTCAAAGGGCAAATGATACGAAGACAAAGTTGAATAGTCCTTGCCTTATTTATATTCTATTGGGAAAATTAACTGCTTATGTGATATATGTTATTTATTACATATAACATATATCCCCGGGTATTTTGCTTTTCTATCACCTGGGTTTTCTCCTGCATCCCTCATCCTCTCACTTCTTCCTTAGGGCCAAATGGTTTCTAATGTCACCAGATTTAATTTTTCTTTTTTTTGGTATGGTTCTTCTTTCCATTTACATAGTTATAATTATTGTTCTTTCCTGGTCCCTCTTCTCTTCCCTCTCTGCTATTTTGCTTGGAGATCTGATCAGCTCCCATGGATTTGGTTATCATCTCTAGACATAGGATACTTAGATCTATTTGCCTGGTCCAGATCACTCTCCCGACCACCAGCCTTGCATGACAAACTCTCTGTTAGATATCTCCAATTAGATGTCCCACAGACATCTTAAGTTTAATATATCCAAAACTGAACTCACAATCTTTCACCTCTAAACCTTCTCCTCTTTTGAACTTTCCTATTATAATTTTTAAAAATTTAAAATATTTAAAAAAAATTTTTTAATTTAAAAAAAAATTTAAAAATCCTTACCTTCTATTTCAGAATCAATCCCAAGTATTGGTTCCAAGACAGAAGAACTGTAAAGGTTAGGTGTTTGGGTTTAAGTGACTAGTTCAGAGTCACAGAGCTAGGAAGTATTTGAGGCTGGATTTGAACTCAGGACCCCCCCTCTCTGAGCCTGGCTCTCAATCCACTGAGCCACCTAGATGCCCCCTTATTATTATAATTGAGGGCACCTTCTCCAGTACCTCAAGCTAGCAAACTGGGTATTATCCTTAATTCCTCCATCTTTCTAGCTCCCTTCTCCCCTGTCAATTTGTTTCCAAGGCCTATAGCTTCAATCTTCATAATAGCCCTCAATATGTCCCCTTCTGCTCTTTGACATAGCTACCATTATGGTGAAGCCCATCAAACACCTCCCACCTCAACCATTCCCCCCGCAGCTGAGCTCCTAACTTTCTAGACTTCAATCCCATGCCTTGGCACTTATCTCACCATGTGTTTCTCAGCACTTGGAACCTCCTCATTCTAGAACAATTATTCACTATTGTCATCCCCCTTCTCTCACTTATAAATTTCCTCCCAGAACCTCTATTCCCAAGCTGGTCAAACTTCCTTCCCTTTCTGGTGTGCTTTTTGGACTTCATCAACATGGCCCCTACCCTCAGATGCTTAGTTTCATTTGTCTATTGTTGTCTTTCCCCCTTTAGAACATAAGCTTCTTGAGGGGAGGTCTTGTCTTTTTTTTTTTTTTGCTCTGTTTTCTGCTGTGATCTCTCTTGGTTAGTAAACAGAGTCAGGACTGGAGCAGCAAACTCAGATTAACTAGGTGTAGTCATGGGATTGGGTGCCCTTTTTTCTCTTGAACTCCAGTTTTTACTATCCAATAAATAATTATAAATGAATCAACTGTCTCCAGAGAATTTTAATCCTAACAGCATTTGAAGTCCTTGCCAAAGTCTTGCCCCTCCTGCCATCTTTCTAGACTTCTTACAATTACTCCCCAGCTAGACATTTCCCCTTTGATTCAGTGATACTCATTTCCATGCTATTCCTTACACATGACTCGATCTCTCAACTCCCTAAGGTTGAAATTCATTCCTTCTTCACTCCATCTCTTAGCTTTCCTGATTTTTTTTTCAAATCTCACCTTCCACAGTTAACATTTCCCAATTCCCCCTGAGTGCTAGTACCTTCTCCCTGTTGATTATCTCCAGTCTATCCTGTATAACCTTGTTGAACATAATTGTTTTCATGTTCTCTCCCTCATTTGATTGTGAGCTCCTTGTAAGCAGGGGCTGCCTTTTGTCTTTCTTTGTAAACCCAACACTTAGCACAGTGTGTGGCATCTAGCAGGCACTGATTAAATTCTAGTTGACTGACTATGTATATCATTTCCATGTGTCTGCTCATGTCACTTTTCATTTTTTAGTATAGGATGGCATTGGTGAACCTTTTAGATATTGTATGCCCAAACTGCACCTTCAAGCCACCTGTGAGCCCCCCACATTATCCTAGAGAGGAGAGGGAGGAAGTACTCATATCAGGCTGCTGTACAAAGGGGTGGGGCATGCAAAAAATGTCCTCAGGCATGGTGGAGAGGAGGAACGGAGCAACTCCCTCTGGCATGCTGGGGCACATGTGCCATATCTTCACCAACACTGGTATAGGACATGTTCTGAGGCAACTCTCTCAACTTCCATTCACAGTGACTATTTGGGCACCAAGAACATGCCTCTTGTATGTTCCCTTAGGGTTCCAGGGGTAACATTATGAAACTGGGTGAGGTTTTTTTTTTCTAGTTCTATATCTTATAAGCCCCCACCAGTGTGCTTCCATTGAAGATTTTCAGTTGATCTCAATTATTCAGTGAGTGTCAATTAGACTCAGTTAGAAAGGAGTACTTATTAAGATGCTTATTAAAGTAAGAACAGTTAGTCAAAAAATGAATTCCTCCTAAAAATCTATTACCCTCTCCTACAAGTACATACTGAATCAAGGTGAAGATGGGCACAAGTTTACAGAATGTACATGTGGAAAGGCAGTAATTCAGCTTTTCAAAGCCCCTTTGCTATAGTCCTGAAAGTGCTTTCCTCAGGAGGCGTTTAGTGATGAATCAGTTATGAATTCTAACCTGAGAAATGTATCAAGGCATAGAATCTTATAATTTGTTTTAGAAGGAGCAGAGGTGATTTCTTTTGGTCAATCAACCCTACCCTTACATTAAAATAATAATTAATTTAGTCAGGGGAGACACTAGTAGTTTGGAAGATCAGAAAAGGCCTCATGGAAAAGCTGACATTTGAGTTGAGCTTAGAAAGAAACCCCAGAAATTCAAAGAGCTAGCACTGTTCTGAGTGTTAAAATTCTCTTTCTTTGCAGGTAGAAAATGGCTAAACATATTGTGGTGGTTGTTGTTCAGTCATTTCAGTCGTATCTGAGCCCATTTGGGGTTTTCTTGGCAAAGATACAGCAGTGGTTTGCCATTTCCTTCTCCAGTTCATTTTATAGATAAGGAAACTAAGGCAAATAGTTAAGTGACTTGCCTAGGGTCACACAGCTAGTAAGTATCCAAGACCAGAATTGAACTGAGGTCTTCCCAATTCCCAATTCTATTCAAGGTGCCACCTAGCTGCCCTCGTACCATTTGCTGCCCTGACAAAACAGTAAGAACATTCAATTGGGCAAGGATGGTGGTGATTCCTCCCTCATACCCTAGGTTGTCTTTCCCTAATCCTTACCAAGTCACAGGATACTTCAGGGTCTGATCACAATTGCATCCCTCCCTCATGTGTTATCTCCCCACTTTTTACCTCTTCCCACATGTTGGGGATCATCAAAACTGGAATAAAATGGAGACCAGGCCACCCTTATTTCAACATGATTGTTCCTGGGGTGGGCTGTTTTATCTGCTCCCCTTCAACTGAATTTGCCCCTCAGAGCAATAATTACCACTTCTAGCTCACCTGACCTGCTACTCTCCTTTCAAGGCTCTTAGCCCCCATTGCCTGGTCTTTACTACTCTTCTACCTTGGAACCAATATATAGCACTGATTCCAAGATGGAAGGTAAGGGTTTGAGAGAGAGAGAGAGAGAGAGAGAGAGAGAGAGAGAGAGAGAGAGTCCATAGGATTTTGCTCATTCCTTTTTTGCAAATCTCATCACATTCTGTTGTATATTGTAGTTTCTTATAATTTTATCCAAGTATTGTAAAGATAATAGAAAACATCCGTTACAAATAGTAAAGAGAAATGTTACACAATAACTAAGTGACTTGTAACCGCAACAAAAAAACAGCAGATTTACAAATAGTGAATATGAAATGCTACAAAAAAAATAATGAAATTTACAAACTTACTTATGATGATAAAAAAGGGAGTTCCAAACAGTAGAGGTGAAATGCTACAAATTTATAATGTTATTTGTAACTGTAATACAAAGTTTCAGAATTAGAAATAGTTGATGAGAAATGCTATAATTTTACAATGTTACAGGAGGGTTTGATAAAAATAAAAACCAGAGCTACAAAGATGCAAAGATTCAGTATTAAGTATTGCACTAATCTGGAAAAGGGAAGTGGAACAATGCATGGGCCTCAACTCAAATTTTGTCCCAAATTCAAATCCAGCTTCAAACACCTATTCTGTGTCTATGGTGAAGTCATTTAAGCTTTCTACCTCAATTTCTTCAGTTTGGAAAAAGGAACAATAACAATGCCTCTCAAGTTATGAGAATATTTGTAAAGCACTTAGCAAAGGGTCTGGCACATAACTGACACTCAGAAATGCTTATTCCTCATTCTCGCCTGCCCCAATTTTAGGTAGATTCCCTTTGTGAGAGGACATAGGTAAGATTTCTACAAGATGGGCAAGCACGCTAGAGTGGATTCAGTCTTTTTAGTCACATCTGGTTTCTTCTGATCCCATTTGGGGTTTTCTTGGCAAAGATGATACAGTGGTTTCCCATTTCCAACTTCAATTCATTTTACAGATGAGGAAACTGAGGCAAACAGGAATAAGTGACTTGCTCAGGGCCATACAGCTAGGAAGTGTCTGAGACAGATTTGAATTCATGAAGATGGGGCTTCCTGATTCCAAGCTGAGTGATCTATCCACTTGTCACTTAGCTGACTCAACACAGTAGAGGGAGGACCTATATTGAAGAGATCACAGGTCCACTGAAGTATTCTAATGATTTGTATCTTATAAGAGTAAGAAATAGAAGGAAGGATTATCAGAGACCATCTAGTTCAACCAGCAATATGCAATAGAAAGGACCCACCTCAGCTATGGAATCCATGTTTGAATGCCAACTCTGCCACCAATTACCCATGTAACTTTGGCCAAGTCATTATCCAAGCTCCCCCTTAGTTTCTTCATCTCTAAAACCAAAAGATTAGAGGGCAGGGCAGCTAGGTGGCTCAGTGGGTAGAGCACCAGACCTGGAATTGGGAAGACCTGAGTACAAATCTGGCCTCAGGCACTCCCTAACTGTGTGATCCTGAGCAAGTTACTTAGTCTAGCCCTTTGCCTAGCCCTTACTGCTCTTCTGCCTTGGAACTTACCTTTCGTATCCATTCGAAGATAGAAGCTAAGGATTTAAAGTTTTTTAAAAAGTAAAATCAGATCACCTCTGGGTTCTCTCCTGCCCATTTGTCAGGGGTTCTCAATCTGAGATCCTGTGAACTTGTCTTAAATATGTTTTTAAAATGATATTTTACTATTTGAATTTCTTTTCACTGTAATCTCCTGCATGTTATCTTATGCATTTGAACACATTGTTCTAAAAAGAGGTTCCTAGACATCGGCAGATTGCAAAAGTCATACCTCATAAAGGTTCGGAATCCTCGGGCTAGATCCTGCAACTGAGACCTCCAGGCTTGGCACCTCCTCCAGTCACAGAGTGGCTGACTCCACTCTTTTTTAGACTGCATTCTCCTTGAGGTAAGGACTGTGCATTGTTTATGTCTCTTCCCCAGCCTCTTGTGGAGAATTCTTACCTGTGTAATTGCCTCATGCATTTTATTGTACTGTATTTTAGTTATTTTTTTTAAACCCTGACCACTCTTCTACTTTAGAACCAATACATAGTAATGATTCTAAGGTGGAAGGTAAGGGTTAGGCAATGGGGATTAAGTGACTTGCCCAGGGTCACACAGTTAAGTAGTTTCTGAGATCAGACTTGAACCCAGGACCTCCTGTCTCTAGGCCTGGCTCTCAATCCACTGAGCCACCCAGCTGCCTTCCAGTGCATTTACTGTAGGAATGAGACAGCCTTGCTGACGGGTTGGCACTCCCATTTTCCTGTACACCAAAAACACATTAAAAAAGGATACCTGGGCATCTAACAAAGCCCAAGTCTCACCCTCACTGAGCAACAGATCCGTCTGCAGCCCTAGGCAAGAAGCCAGATGCTGAGATCTATTCAGTAGGGACTTGGGATTCCTGTTCTGGGGAAAGAAAAGGTCCAGCCCAGATGAAGTCAACTTCAGAAGCAGGAGTGGGATTCAGAAAGATAAGCAAATGAGAGGAGACAGAACTTTCCCAGTGAAAATACAAGCCCTCATCCAACTGGCAAAGCTGACCCAGCCATGGGAGGTGGCACAGGGGCCCTGCTGTTTGGAGCCCGGCATTTAGCCCAGCACTTTGAAAATAGTAAGCACTTGATAAATGCTTCATTCATTCATTCAGCTAGTCATTCATTCATTGGGGAGGCTGGGGAGAGGCTCCTCCTTCTGTGTGCCAGGCTTTATAGTGAAGGCTGGGGATATAAGATAATCACGATTCTTAAGGAGCACATATTTTTAACCCTTATTTTCCATCTTAAAATCAATAGTGAATATTAGTTCTAAGGCAGAAGAGGTTAAATGACTTGCTCAGGGTCACAGAGCTAGGAAGTATCTGAGGCCAGATTTGAACCCAGGACTCCCTGTCTCTAGGCCTGATTCTATCCACAGAGCCACCTGGCTGATACAGAGCATAAATTCTGATGAGGAAGAACACATAAAGTGGCGCTGGAAAGCCAAGGAAAGGAGGGAAGGGTACCCGAGTTGGGGTAGGATAGGGAGACTTTAGGTGGCACAGTGACAGATAAGGCAAAAGACCTAGTGAGAGCTAGGAGTGGCATCATAATTTTTGGTGGCATGGAGATGATCAGTGAGTAAATTAGTGGAATAGTAAAGACCTGGGTTTGAATGCCACCCCAAAGACTTACTAGCTGCGTGATACTTGGTAAAGCACTTAATTTCTCTCAGCCTCAGTTTCCTGAGCAGGAGGAAGTTGGACTTGCCTTTGAAAGTCCCTTCCAAATAAACCTGTCATCTCCTGATCCCGTGACCTGGAGAAAAGTTGGCGGAAAGGTGGAACAGCAGAGCAGGTCTCATGGAGAGTCCTCTTCCCCCAGCTCCCTGGTTATGGGCACCATTGTCTATGGAATGGTACTGCCTGGAAGAGAGCTGTACTGTTTGCTTTGTTTGCTTGAGGAAGGTTCCAAGGAAGGAAAGTCACAGAGTCTCACTGAGGGGAGGGACTTTCCCCAGGCCCATGAAATCGTTTTCTCTCCTAACTACCTGAGAATAGCCGTTAATGCTGGCAGCCCTCCATCCCTGCTAGGGAATCCTTTTCAGGTCACCTAAGGTCTCCTGGGCTACTCAGTGTGCACTCGCGTGGCCCTCCTAGAGCAGGATGGACCGGAAAATCCTAATGTTCTCTATGCTCTAGCCCCAGGAAAAAGCAGCTTTGGGGAACACTGGAGCAAAGGAACATCGCGGAGCTGTAGAGGCCTGGGGTCAATGACTACCTTGCCAGCCAACTTGTTTTTGCAGCACTTAGGCAAACGTGCCACGTCTTGCTTTAGAAATCCCTTTGTTCGAAGCTTCTGAGGGGAAAGGGGGAAGAAATGAAATGTTCACATTCTAATGGAGAACCCCCTCCTTCCCAGTTCCACAAGAACCTTCACTTTATCCCAGTGCTTTGCTTTTTGATGATTATCATTTCAAAGTAAATACTGGCATGGTCGGCCTCTGGCATGCCATATGGAGCTGGTGGTGTAAAGGAGGGCCAATGTTGTGGTCTCCCAGCAACCCAGATCTGGTGTATCCTCATTGATTTCCCTAAGCAGGAATGTTGTCTGGAGAGGAGGAGGTCGGCCTCAATTTCATCAGCTTCTGGGTTTCAGACGTTTTATCTTTCTTATTAATCTGTCTAAGGATTGGGCATCTGGAGAGAGGCCTCTCGAATGGTCTCATTTAGTCATTGTTCAGTTACATTTGACTCTTTGGTCCCCATTTGAGTTTTCTTGGCAAAGATAATAGAGTACTTTGCCATTTCCTTCTCCTTTGGCATTCAGTTGGTGTAGTGGAAAAGCTATGGAGTCGGTCAGTCAATGGATCAATCCATCAAGGAATGAACATTTATTAAGAGCATACTGTGTTTCAGACACAGACTGGGCATACAAAGAAAGGCAGAAACTTGGCCTCTGCCCTTGAGGAGATTCCATTCTTTTTTAAAAACCCTTAATTTCCATTAAGTAACAATTCTAAGACAGAAGGGCAAGAGCTAGGCAATGGGGGTGAAGTGACTTGCCCAGGTTATCACAGCTAGGAAGTGTCTGAGGTCAGATTTGAATCCAGGTCCTTCCAACTCCAGGCCTGGATCTCTATCCACTGTGTCACCCAGATGCCCCAAGGAACTTCCATTTTAATGGGTTTGGGTTTGAATTCTGGCTTTGTCACTCACTACTTGCTTGATCTTGGGCAAAATGCTTAAGCAAACTGGGCCTCTGTTGAGGACATTGACCTAGATCTGTGTTGAGGAAGCTATGGCAGGGTGCCAGGGTGGCACAGGTAGGGCCTGTTTTCCCTCTCCACAGTGCCCAAGGACATTTTTTGCATGCCTTACCCCTCTGTTCAGCTGCCTGCTTCAAGCACTTCCTCTCTCCACTGTCTTGGGTAATAATACAGGGGGCTCACAGGTAGCTTGAAGTTGCACTTTGGGTACACGGATCTGGAAAACATTCGCCAATGCTGACCTAGACGGTCACTGAGGCCCTTTCCAAGACTGCATCTTGGATCATATTATGATCTTTTTGTATTTTTAGAAGTCTTTTTTATACCCTTTGCTTTGAACATCACAATCACTTCCAGATACATCCCCCAATCCGCCCTTATAAAAAAAAATGTTAAAACCAATTGGGCAAAATGAGCAGTATTTCAGAAGTTGTATGCAACCTTCCATCTCCACCTCGCCAATGAAAGAAGGGAGGCCTTTTTCTTTGTTGCTTCTTCGGGCCAATTCTCCATGCACTTTAGAAAATATGGAACAGAAAGAAAATGTCTTGTGACCTTTAAGAAAAAAATTCTTTTCTTCTTTGTTAATTCTAGTCAACCCCAGAATTGTGGGGAATTGGCTCCATCACCAACAGAGTATTATTCCATCTCACACGCTTGCATGCATGCACACATCCACACAGAAAGAGCAGAATAGAAAGTACTGTTTGTCTTATTGGATCAGAGAATTTGGAAGCTTGAGTCAAGTAGAGAAGCCTTGGGTTGCCGCCAAAGGGAGTTACATAACATTGCCCCTGAGAATAAGCCTTTGGCGTTGAAAAGATAAAACTGTTTTCTTCTGATGGAATGGCACCCTGGGAGATTGTCCTGATATGGTAAAGACTAGGCCAGCGGAAAGGGGGCTGGATTTAGTCAGGGGATCTGGATTTGAATCTTCACTCTGGAACTGGCTATCTGGATGACCTTGGACAAGTTAAGTCCCCTCTTAAGGCCTTACTCATCTGAAAAATGAAAGCTGCTTCCTCAAGTTTAGTCCTAGAAACTAGAATTTGGTAAAACTCAGTTGCCTTCTGTGAACTCAGTTCAAGATTGGGAAAAATCGCCTCAGATGTGCTACCTCAAGAAGATTATAGATTTAGAGCTAGAAGGGGCATTAGATACCGCCTAATCCCCCCCCCCTTTTTTTTAGGGAAAGAAATTCTGACCCAGAAAAGCAGAATGACAAGTCCAAGGTTCAAAGGTGGTAAATGACAGGACTGGGATTTGGACACCAGCCTTCTAATTATAAATCCAGTGCTCTGAATCCAGAGGAAAAGAAATACTAAATGGCCTTTCCCCTTTATACTTTTAGTTTTCCTTTTCCATGACTTAACCTTAAAAACAACAACAACAAAAACAACAACCTTACTTTCCATAGAATTGATTCTACATATTGGTTCCAAGACAGAGGAGTGGGGTCACATAACTGGGAAGTGTCTGAAGCC